>NC_080747.1:305000-567500 GCF_020826845.1 Diceros bicornis minor | reverse complement strand
AACTAGACCCTAAACTCTGGATGAAGACACCATCTGAGACACTGCCCTTCTCACAGCAGTGGGGGAGGTCTCACTTCATCCTCTCATTTCCAAAAATAAGCAAACAGAAACATGGAACTGGGCCTGGAGCAAAGAGGAGCTGGGCTTAGACCAAATTAAGTGAGCTTGCTAGCAGCTGGGAAAGGCAGGGCTCCCTGACCGCTGCTAAGCTTGGGCCAGCGGCAGGGTCAAGAAGATAAGCCTGGGGCTCTCATACTGAGCAGGGCCCTCAGGTCAGCAGTGCCCTTTCATATAAGGGGAGAGCAGAAACAAATCTCTCTGTAGGAAGCCTCCCAGCTCCCAGTGTGGGTCTCAGGCCTCCCACCAATCAAAATCAAGCAATGAGTATGACACAAAACTCACCAATTAAACAAGAAAACAAGTCACTATAGTTGATTGAAAGCAGAAAAATCCCCAATAGATTCAGACACCCAAGATCATGGATCATGAAATTGTCAGAAATAGAACAAAGAACAGGCACAACAAAAATGACTAATCAACAAGGGATGATTAGAAACAAACAGATAAATTTAGAAAGGATAAACTGTGGAATAACAAAGCCTCAGTCAGTGTGTCAAAGAGCTCATCTAGGCATAGCTGGAGAAACAATTAGTGAACCTGAAGATATCATCCAGAATGCAGCACAGAGAGACAAAGAGATGGGAAATTTCAAAAAGATACAGAAGAGAGAACAAAAAGTTCTGAAATAGTATAAATCAGACACTCTGAAGGATGTAATAGGGATAATGCAGAAGAGATAATATTTACAGAGAAAATAGTGCAAAAATTAAGGAATTGGTTAAAATAAAAAGGTATCTCCAGAACCAGAAAGCACAATATATCCCAAACAGGACAAATGAAAGCAATCCATGTGTCTTGACGTGAGTACAGCCATGTTTGGCCGTTCCGTGGACCTACAGCCACCAGCACACAAAGAAATATAAAGCTGCTTTCTGTGTGGTGGGAACTGGCCCTTCTCCCACGAGAGACTTGCAAATTGTAACGTTTCAAGGCTCTTTGGGCGTGGTAGTTCGGGTCGGACTGGCCATCTGTGCCGGGCCAGGATGGGATGATAGCTAGGGAGCTCAGTGCACTTACGCCACTGATAACCATTTGTGCATGGGAACACTAAATGCTTGCTCTGCAAACTCTGTAACTGCTTACTCTAGAGATTACTGATGCTATATAAACTGCTGGAAACTGAGGCCTGGTGAGAGTCTCATCTGTGGAGGGGATGCCTTGCCCAGGACCTCTGATGATCGGATTCCCGCCCAGCCGTGTCAATTGAAGGGACTCTCCCCGGCAGTGGGGTGTGGATGTTGTGAGTAACCAATCTGATGTGTTTTCTTTTTGGTCAACCTGGTGTTTCTCTTTCTGGTTGATTTGTGTCATTGCCCTTCAGTCGATTTGGTGTTTCCCTTTCCGATCAATCTGATGTTTTTCCCTCTTATTACATGACCTATTCAAATCTGCTTCTATCTCAGTCGATTTGGTGTTTCCCTTTCCGATCAATCTGATGTTTTTCCCTCTTGTTATTTGACCTATTCAGATCTGTTTGCGGACTATCGCCTTTACTCTCCTCTATATAATAAAATATACCTTCAGTCCATTTGTTTGGAGTGGAAAGTTTCTATTACGTCTCTGATCAAATCCACTGAACCTCTCAAAACACCATGTCCATGCATATCACATGAAACTGCTGAGTGCCAAACGCAAGAGAAGATCTTCAAAGGACCCAGAGGAAGAATACAGACCGCCTATATATAAAGGAGCACCTATCGGAAGGACAGCATTTCTCAACAGCGGCAAAAGGGGTCAGAGGCAGTTAAATAACTTTTAACACGTTGAGAGAAGCTGTCATCCCAGAGTTGAGAACTCAACACCACCTTTCAATAATGAGGGCTTTTATACATTTTCAGATGAACAAAAATGGAGAAAGTTTAACATCAAGAGAACTACAGTGAAAGAACTCCTAAAGCACGTGCTACCTTAGCCCTGTCCTCTGACAAAGCTTAGCACAGTGACAGCTCAGTAGAAACAAACACTCATTATGCCACGCTTTTATGTTAAAGAATTAATGTTACTCTGTCCAAAGGACACAGGAGCCAAAAGACAAGGGGAAGATGGGGGAGCAGGAAGCACCTGTGAGGTGAGAATCTGTCTCCCCACCCAGACAACCACTGCACTGGCAGAATCTGTCTGATGTAACTATTTTAGAACTCTGGAGTCTACTGAAGGCTTGCAACTTCCAGGGGAAGTCTTGGACAATAAAAGTGGTTAATTTTTCAATTTCAGCTCTTAGCACAGTAGCAGCTACCCATCCCGTCCCCCAACCATGCAGTGGGCAGCTGTGCACGTGTTCCTGGAGCAGCTTGCGCACAGCTTGCGGGAACCAAGGTGGGCAAAGAGGACCCTGTCCTCCAAATATCAGGGGTCTGTGCTCTGATGGCTGCTTCTGATCAAGAGGTGCAGACGAAGAGCCACTGTTGTTGCACCGCCCCCACTGTTGCAAGCCCCTTCCGCTCCAATGAAGTGACTTCCAGGGGGTTTAAAGGGCCAGTGCCCTTTTTCCTCCTCCTTTGTTTTTTGCTTTTTCTCCTCTCGGGAGCCAGACGTTAAAGACAAGGACATTCAAAAGCAACCGCATCTATGGGGGGAAATAGAAAGTGACTGTGCGTGCCCAGAGAAAGGCTCAGAAAACAACTGAGAACACCTTAAGTTTACACCTCAGGCTGAACCTCAAAACAGAGGCAACCTACAACATGCAAAACAACAAGCAAACAAACAATAACACAAAATGAGCAAACCCTGGGGAAAGGGAAGAATCTGATTCCAGACTTACCACATCATTAGATTCAAATGTCCATGTTTAACAAAAAAAAATCACAAGGCACACAAAGAAACAGGAAATACAGACCATTCAAAGGGAAAAAATCAACAGAAACTGTCCCTGAGAAAAAGACCTGATGGCAGATCTACTAGACAAAGACTTTAAAACAACTGTCTCAAAGATGCTCAAAGAACTAAAGGAAGATGTAGGAAAAGTCAAGAAAATGATGTGTGAACAAAACAGAAATACCAATAAAGAGACAGAAAATGTAAAAAGAAACCAAAAAGAAATTCTGGAGCTGAAAAGTACAATAACTGAAATCTAAAATTCACTAGAGGGATTAAAAGGCAGGTTTTAGCAGGCAGGAGAATCAGTGAACTTGAAGACAGGACGATGGGAATTATTGAGACTGAGGAACAGAAAGAAAAATGATTGAGGAAAAGTGAACAGAGCCTAAGGGACCTGGAGGACACCATCAAGTGGACCAACATATGTACTGTAGGAATCCCAGAAGGAGGAGAGAGAGAGAAAGCGGCAGCAAGAACATTTGGAGAAATGATGGCTGAAAACGTCCCAAATTTGATGAAAGACATTAATATAAACATCCAAGGGACTCAACAAACTCCAGCTAAGATGAACTCAAAGAGACCCACACCAAGACACATTATAATCAAACTTACGGAAGTCAAAGAGAAAATCTTTAAAGCAGTGAGACAAGCAACATGTCACAAACAGGGGGTGCTTAATAAGCTTGCCAGTAGATTTCTCATCAGAAAATTTAGAGGCCAGAAGACCAATATATTAAAAATGCCAAAATAAAAAAACTGTCAACCGAGAATCCTTTATCTGGCAAAACTATCCCTCAAGAGTGAGGGAGAAATTAAGACATTCCCAGACAAAGAAAAGCCAAGGGAGTTCGTGACCACTAGACCTGCCCTCAAGAAATGCTCGGGGGTCCTGCAGGGTGAAGTGAAAGGACACCACCTGGTAAGGGGAAGCCACATGGAGAAGTAAAGATCTCCATAAAGGTAAATACGGGGCAATTATAACAGCCAGTATTATCGTAACAATGGTTTGTAACTGCACTTTTTGTTTTCCACATGATTTAAGAGACTAATACATTTAAAGACAAAAACAATTCGTGTAAAAGCTAGTATTACCGTGACTTTTGTTTGTAAGAACAAATCTTGTTTTCTACATAATGGAAACGAGACTAATGCATTTAAAAGAACTGTTAGTTGATGTTTGGGGGCACACAATGTATAAAGATGTAATTTTGTGACATCGACAACTGAAAGGGGTGAGGACAGAGCTGTAAAGGGGCAGAGGTTTTGTATGTTATTGAAGTTAAACTGTTATAAATTCAAATTACAGTGTTGTAACATTACGATGTTAAATGTCATCCCCATGGTAACCACAAATAGCTATAAAATATACACAAAGGAAATGAGAGGGGAATTTAAACATTTCACTACAAAAAAATCAGCTAAACACAAAAGAAGACAGTAATGCAGGAAGGAGGGACAAAGACGCTATAAGGCACATGGCAAACAAATAGCACCATGACAGAAGTAAATCCCTCCTCATTGAAACAGCACAGAAAGCATTGACAGGCTTCACCTGGTTTTGCTTCCTTAAAACAGGAAACTGATTAATCAAAACTTGCTCAGTGACAGAGACAGCACTGCCTACATGCCAGGCAGGAACACAGGGCCCCAGGATGACCCCGGCCTTCAATAAGGAAAATCTGGCTTCCAGCAGCCCAAGTAGCTTGGTTACCATATATGGACTGATTCAAGATTAGCCAATCAGCTTACATGGGCCCAGCTGCAGTTTAGTGGCCCCTAACTCCTTAAATTTTGCCCCAAACTTTGGGTCAGGGAGACAGATTTGAGAGCTTTGCCTCTTGTCTCCTTGCTGGTCAACCTCAAAATAAAGCTCTTTCTTTTCTCAAAAGCTGGTGCCATAGTATTGGCTTCTATGTGCATTGGGCAACGTGCGGTCGCTTGGTAATATTTCTGGCAACCACAAAGGGACCTTGGTCCTGTGAACACCTGCCTGAGGCACTGTAGCCCCTGGGGTTGGGGGATGTGGGCCCTCACCACCGACCCTAAGTGGCCATCTAGACAGAATTTGTCTAGAGGCTTGATTGTCAGGTGTCTGCTTCCCACTGCAGTGATCCAGGCTCCTCAGTGCTTCTTCCACTTTTGCAAAAAAGAAACTGCTTCTAGATCAAGACGTCTCTGGGCTCTGGGTGAGTAACCTTAACAAAGTGACTGTCCTTTAACTTATCTCTCTGGTTTGATCCCCTGGAAATATAAGTTTGACTTGTATTCTGGGGAATCCTGGTGGGCTGAGTCACGAATCTTGGGCCTGCACCCAAGATAATTAAAGACAGGATAAATGGTTCCCTCACGAGTTACTCCTGGTAGTCTGGTCCTGAGTACTCCTGGTAGTCTGGCTAGCATTCTGATCTATGTTATGTGTAGAACTGTATTATGTATTATTGTGTGTTAATGTTGTTTGTCTATTGAATTGGCTGTTTGGGGACAGAGTTTCTTGGTGACCGTAACAAATTCCCTTTAGAAATAAACTTTCTGAGGGTCTTCTGACTCTGAAGAAAAGAGGCATTGTTCCCTCTGGTCCTTTGGGATGTTCCCATGTGACTGGAGACTTTACGGAAGTGCCAGGGCATCTGCCCGTGATGTGCAACTGCCTCATAGGGACCCCTTCCTGAAGAACATACCCCATTCCTGGGTAAGAAGGAACATCCAAATGCTTGTCCAGCATGTAACCTCTCCAGGAGCTGTTATCTACCCTATCGCCAATTCCTAAGACTGAAGGGGAAAAGGAAAGAAAAACAGCTATAGAAGTGCCCTTACCCAAAATCAAGTATCTCCACAAATATTAGAAAAAGCTTAAACAAAATTTGGATTCAATTAATTTTAAAACAATAGCTGTGGAGTCTCTGTGTATATGTGTATATATATGTGTGATATATTTTTTTACCTCCGGATTGTATAATTTCTAAAAGAGGTCTATTTAATTGCCTTAAAGCAAGCATTTATATAAATGTAATAAAAATTAACCCAAATGTCTTTATAAAACAATCTTTGGTAAATGAAGGCTTATTTAAGTTTTTTGGTTTGATTAAAGTAAACATGTCTCCAGAGTTATCAGCATTGGATATGATATAGACATGTTATCTCTGTTACAAAATTTGTCAGCAAAGAAAATAACTTAGAAAAATAGCTGATTTTGCCTAATTTCTCATGAAGTTTTATAGGCAATCTAAATAATTATTGGGAATAAGTATTTAAAATAACTTCAAAACTTTCTGGTAACTTGAAACCTTAGAGTTTTACTAAATTAAATGATAAAATTTATTGAGAATCTAGGTTATTTCCACATAAGATAAAATATTAGATATTAATTACTAAACATAGATTTGTCTGCCTCTGGCTTCTTATTTCAGAGAAACTAAATGTTATGTTTGAGTCTGTTAGTACACATGTCTTGTATATTATTAAAAGATTGTACTATGAAGTAGCATGTTTCCAGAAATTATAAAAAGTATTTATAAATTTGCCTAATGTAAAAGACAGTTCATAATTGCTTACTTCTTAGTTTTCACTAAAAATTAAGGTTTCTAAGGATTAAAAAAGTAAGATGTATGTTTTCAGTAAAGAAGGTATAAGGAATGGAGATATTTTTGTTTGTTTTGTTAAAAAGGGAAATTTGTCCTGAAGTAAAACTGGTTATGGAATAATAATAATAATAATAATGATAATAATAATAATAACAATTTGTGTCCTAAGGAGAGGCTAAGGAGAATGGAAGGCTTGGGACAAATTCTGAATATAACAAAAAGTTATAGAAAGTTTGTAGAAGAGGAACCCTGAGAAAAGAGTTTTGTGCATGGTTAAGTTGGCTAAGAGTAAAATGAATTTAATTAAGTAAGTTTTAATATCAAAAGTAAGTTAGTGCAAAATTAGAATTTGGTTTTCTCTCTCTTAAAATGATAGTTTTCTTGAATTTTTAGTCTGCTCTTGATAAAGAAATTATAAAAGGTTTTCTTTACCTTTGAGTAAATCTGCCTAAAAGACAGAAATTCTATGTTTTGTCAAAATAATTTCCCATGTTCCAAAAGACTGAGGTCTCTCTATTAAGGTTTTTAAAAAACTGTTTAATAACTCTCTCTGTTTGCCTTTAACATCTTCAGTTGTCACTTTGGTTAAATGGATAACTAAGCATTGTTTCACAGTGACCTATGATTCTATTTGACCAAGTGTTTTAAAACCTCTTGATGTTAAATTGCATGGGAAGCATTGTCAAGTAAATGATGATAAACTTTCTTAGGTTACATGGCATGGGTAAGTGTTATTAATATAAGTGTTTTAAAAAGTATATAACATTCCTGAAATTCTGATCTGTCCTGGTTATAAAATGTCATATGTCACAGAAATAACCAAATTTATTTGTCACTTGCCATTTTTAAATCTTTTGCCCTTTACAAACAGTTATTGTTTTACTCTGATGCTTTGGCACATATGTTTCATCTTCAAAGAGATTCATGGAAGGGACTCTGATACTTACTATAGAATACAGGTCTCTAATAAACTTTCAGATCATAAAACTGAACTGGGTAAGAAATTACAGAACTAATGGAGAAACTGATGTCTTCATAAAACTGCTAACAAAGGATCAAGATGAAGAGTTGATTACATGGGACTGAATGTACTGATAAAGATGATTATAATTTTTATGACTTTTTGTTTCAAATATTTTCTGATCTCCTAATGTTTTGTGTTTCCAGATTTAAGATTAAATTGAAACATTTATCTTTTCCTCCCTACCTGATCCCTCCAGAATTTAGATTTATTTTCATGGCTATATAGTTATTTGTATAACTTCAATAAGAATCTGTTCTCCTTATAGCAGGACACAATTGGAAACAGGTTATTTTGCCAAGGCTTTGACTGGAATGTCATATTTGAGAGAGACATACAGTGCTAAGGAACAAAGGTTGACTTTATGGAACAAATAATGCCCCTTGGAAATTGGCCTGGTACCTTGCATACAGGGTTTCCAGCAACCTTACCAGGTGAATAAGAAGGTCACTTCCTGGCAGGTGCAAGAACCTCTGGATATTTTGAGAAACCTTGAGAGGAATTCATTCAAATATATAGGTATTGCAGGTGGAGTCTGATGACAAGTCCTTGCTTGGGTTTCCTGGCCTCAAGAGGCCTTTAAAGTTCAATCTGAGATTCCTTATGAAAAGTTCCAGCAAAGCAGATTTAAAAGAGCCTATGTGCTCAACTGCTATTCTTACTGTACTTATGTAAATAATTGGGCCAAGTTTATTGAAACTGGATTTATTTATCTTTGGTAAAAATGAGAGTGATTTTGTAGAGAAAAATTATGTTTCTGTAGAAACTGTAATACACACTTGTGGATATTAGATTCTAGTTCTGTTAATTATCTTTGAGGCTTTTGTTTTCTACCTGTAAACTGGACTGAATCCTGAATTCTTCTAGTTTCCTCAAATATCTGGCTACAAATCTACAAACTACTGTTTTCAAATCCTTTGCATTTGGAATCATTGAGAACTGAAACTATTGTTTTTCCTGAAGCTCTCAAGCTGAAGCTGAACAACTTGATATAAACTTGAGATCACCACCAGCTGATGTTTAGACAATTTCCTGCCTGTTACTGGGTAAGCCACTCAAAAAGAAACCTGAACACCCAATGACATCATCAGAGACATTTCAAACTGCAAAAGATGCTTCAACCCTGACATCTAGAAATCTTGACTCATCATCCCCTGGGCTCAGAAACTGGTTTATAATTTGCTCCAACTATTAACTTTGTTTTCCTTTTCTTTTCATAGAAATGCCTCTTAGTAAATATATGATTCCTCACTTATACAATATAGCCCTAACTTTGGGAGCCAACCACCAGTTCTGAAATGAATTTAACTGGAATGACCTATCATCAGGACTAAGAGATTGTTTCATCTCATTGAACCAGTCTACCAACTCAGCTTCTGGGCTGAAACTTCTTGAAGTTTCAAAGGCAGGAAGGTGGGGGATCAGAATTTGTCACCTCAAAATGTGTCTGTTTGGCTTGATTATTTTTAAGAATGAAAGACTCAGAAAGAAACTTTGACCTTTGACCCTAATAAGCAGGAAGTAGCTATAGCAGTTGTTGCCCTATTTCCCTCAAGATTGAGGAATGTACAAAGAAAAGGAGGGAATTGAAACAGGATGACCGTGGCCGTCAATAAGGAAAATCTGGCTTCCAACAGCCCAAGTAGCTTGATTACTATATATGGACTGATTCAAGATTAGCCAATCAGCTTAAATGGGCCCAACTGCAGCTTAATGGCTCATAACTCCTTAAATTTTGCCCCGAACTTTGGATCAGGGAGACAGATTTGAGAGCTTTGCCTCCTGTCTCCTTGTTGGTCAACCTTGAAATAAAGTTCTCCCTTTTCTCAAAAGTTCGTGCCATAGTATTGGCTTCTATGTACATCAGGCAGTGAGCCCTTCCTCAGGAACATTATCAGTAATTACTTAAATGTAAATGGATTAAACTCTCCAATCAAAAGACAGAGATTTGCAAAATGAATAAAAATACATGATCCAACTATATGCTGTCTATGAGAGACTCACTTTAAATCCAAAGATACAAACAGGTTGAAAGTGAAAGGATGGAAAAAGATATTCTATGCAAATAGTAACTAACACAGAGCAGGTGTGGCTATATTAATATAAGACAAAATAGAATTTTTTGTGTGTGTGAGGAAGATCAGCCCTGAGCTAACATCCATGCTAATCCTCCTCTTTTTTTTTTTTGCTGAGGAAGACTGGCTCTGAGCTAACATCCATTGCCAATCCTCCTCCACTTTTTTCCCCAAAGCCCCAGTAGATAGTTGTATGTCATAGTTGCACATCCTTCTAGTTGCTGTATGTGGGACGTGGCCTCAGCGTGGCCGGAGAAGTGGTGGGTCGGTGCGCGCCCGGGATCCGAACCCGGGCCGCCAGTAGCAGAGCACGCGCACTTAACCGCTAAGCCATGGGGCAGGCCCCAAAATAGAATTTAAATCAAAAATAGTTACGAGAGATGAAGAAGGACATTATATATTAATAAAAGGTTTGATACAGCAAGAAGATATAACAATTATAAACATTTATGCACCCAATGAGAGCACATCAAAATATGTGAAGCAAAAGTTGACAGAATTGAAGGGAGAAATAGTTCTACAATAACAGTTGGAGACTTCAATACCCTAGTCTCAATAATGGATAGAACAATCAAACTGAAGATAAGAAATGAAACAGAGGACTTAACAACACAATAAACCAATGGGATCTAACAGACATATGCAGAACACTCCACCCAACAACAGCATACACATTCTTCTCAAGTGCACATGAGACATATTCCAGGATAGACCATATGTTAGACCACAGATTAAGTCTCAATAGATTTACAAAGATAGATATCATACAAAGTATCTTCTCCAACCACAACAGAATGAAGTTAGAAATCAACAACAGAAGTAAAACTGGAAAATTCACAAATTTGTGGAAATTAAACAACACATTCTTAAACCAATGGATCAAAGAATAAATCACAAGGAAATTAGAAAATACTTAGAAACAAATGAAAACAAAAACACAGCATACCAAAACTTATGGGATGCAGCAAAAGTGGTGCTAATGGGGAAAATGTATAGCTATAAACACACTAGAAAACAGGAAAGATCTCAAATCAACAATCTAACTTTACAACTTAAGGAACTAGAAAAAGAAAAAACTATACTCAAAGCTAGCAGAAGGAGGGAAATAATAAAGATTAGAGCAGAGATAAACAAAAGAGAATAGAAAAACAATAAAGAAAATCAATGAATCTAAAATTTGGTTCTTCAAAAAAGATCAACAAAATTGACAAACATTTAGCTAGATTGACTAAGCAAAAAGAGAGAAGACTCAAATAACTAAAATCTGAAATGAAAGTGGAGGCATTATTATCAATTCTACAGAAATAAAAAGGATTATAAGAAAGTACTATGAACAATTGTATACCAACAAATCAGATAACCTAGATAAAATGGACACATTCCTAGAAATACAAAACCTACCAAGACTGAATCATGAAGAAATAGAAAATCTGAATAGACCTATAACTAGTAAGGAGATTGAATCAGTAATAAATAATCTCTCAAAAAAGAAACTGGACCTCATGATTTATTTATTTATTTATTTATTTATTTATTGTGAAATTTTTGTTGTACATTATTGTTTATCAGTCACCATATAAGTGCATCCTTCCACCCCTTGTGCCCACTCCCCACCCCCCTAGCCCCTGGTAACCACCAAACAGTTCTATCTGTGTGTGTGTTGGTTTATCTTCCACATATGAGTGAAATCACGCCCTGTTTGTCTTTCTCTTTCTGGCTTATTTCACTTAACACAGTACCCTCCAGGTCCATCTCTGTTGTTGCAAATGGGACAATTTTGTCTTTCTTTATGGCTGAGTAGTAGTCCATGCTATGTATATACCACATCTTCTTGATCCATTCATCAGTCGAGGGACACTTGGGTTGCTTCAATGTCTTTGCTATAGTGAATAATACTGCAATGAACATAAGGGTGCATAAGCCTCTTTGGATTGTTGATTTCAGGTTCGTTGGATAGATACCCAGTAGTGGGATAGCTGGATCATAAGGTATTTCTATTTTTAAATTTTGGAGGAATCTCCATACCGTTTTCCATAGAGGCTGCACCAGTTTGCATTCCCACCAGCAGTGGATTAGTGTTCCCATTTCTCCACAGCCTCTCCAGCATTTGTTGCTTTTTGTCTTGGTGATTATAGCCATTCTAACGGGTGTAAGGTGGTATCTTAGTGTGGTTTTGATTTGCATTTCCCTGATGACTAGTGATGTTGAGCATCTTTTCATGTGCCTATTGGCCATCTGTATATCTTCTTTGGAGAAGTGTCTGTTCCTCTATCCATTTTTTGATTAGGTTGTTTGTTTTTTTGTTATTCAGTTGTGTGAGTTCTTTATATATTATGGAGATTAATCCCTTGTCAGATATACAGTTTGCAAATATTTTTTTCCCAGCTTGTGGGTCCCCTATTCATTTTGATCCTGGTTTCATTTGCCTTGTAGAAGCTCTTTAATCTGATGAAGTCCCACTTGTTTATTTTTTCTTTTGTTTCCCTTGTCTGAGTAGACATGGAATTCAAGAAGATCCCTTTATGGCTGATGGCGAGTAGTGTACTACCTATATTTTCCTCCAGGAGTTTTATAGTTTCAGGTCTCACCTTCAGGTCTTTGATCCATTTTGAGTTAATTTTTGTGTATGGTGAAAGAAGATGGTCTACTTTCATTCTTTTGCAAGTGGCTGTCCAGTTTTCCCAGCACCATTTATTGAAGAGACTTTCCTTTCTCCACTGTATGTCCTTAGCTCCTTTGTCAAAGATTAGCTGCCCATGGATATGAGGTTTTATTTCTGGACTTTCAATTCTGTTCCATTGATCTGTGTGTCTGTTTTTGTACCAGTACCATGCTGTTTTAATTCCTATCGCTTTGTAGTATGTTTTGAAGTCAGGGATTGTGATGCCTCCAGCCTTGTTCTTCTTTTTCAGGATTGCTTTAGCTATACGGGGTCTTTTTTTGCCCCATATCAATGTTAGTATTCTTTGTTCTATTTCTGTGAAGAATGTCCTTAGGATTCTGATTGGGATTGCATTGAATCTGTAGATTGCTGTAGGTAGTATGGACATTTTAACTATGTTTATTCTTCCAATCCAAGTGCATGGACTATTTTTCCATTTCTTTATGTCATCATTGATTTCACTCAGTAATGTCTTATAGTTTTCATTGTATAGGTCTTTTGCTTCCTTAGTTAAATGTACTCCTAGATATTTTATTCTTTTTGTTGCAATTGTAAATGGGATTGTCTTCTTGAGTTCTCTTTCTGTTAGTTCGTCATTCATATATAGAAATGCAACTGATTTCTGTAAGTTGATTTTGTACCCTGCACTTGGCTGTAGTTGTTGATTATTTCTAATAGTTTTCCAATGGATTCTTTAGGGTTTTCTATATATAAGATCATGTCATCTGCAAACAGCAAGAGTTTCACTTCTTCCTTGCCTATTTGTATTCCTTTTATTCCTTTTTCTTGCCTGATTGCTCTGGCCAGAACCTCCAGTACTGTGTTGAATAAGAGTGGCAAGAGTGGGAACACTTGTCTTGTCCCTGTTTTCAGAGGGATGGCTTTCAGTTTTTCCCCACTGAGTATGATGTTGGTTGTGGGTTTGTCATATATGGCCTTTATTATGTTAAGGCACTTTCCTTCTATACCCATTTTGTTGAGAGTTTTTATCATAAATGGATGTTGGATCTTGTCAAAAGCCTTCTCTGCATCTATTGAGATGATCATACGGCTTTTATCCCTCATTTTGTTAATGTGGTGTATCACATTGATTGATTTGTGGATGTTGAACCATCCCTGTGTCCCTGGTATAAATCCCACTTGATCATGGTGTATGATCTTTTTAATGTACTGCTGTATTCGGTTTGCCAATATTTTGTTGAGGATTTTTGCATCTATGTTCCTCAGGGATATTGGTCTGCAGTTTTCCTTCTTAGTATTGTCTTTGCCTGGCTTTGGCATCAGAGTGATGTTGGCCTTGTACAATGTGTTGGGAAGTGTTCCATCTTCCTCTATTTTTTGGAATAGTTTGAGAGAAGGATAGGGATTAAGTCTTCTTTGAATGTTTGGTAAAATTCTCCAGAGAAGCCATCTGGTCCTGGACTTTTATTTTTTGGGAGGTTTTTGATTACTGTTTCAATCTCTTTACTTGTGATTGGTCTATTCAGGTTCTCTATTTCTTCTTGATTCAGTTTTGGGGGGTTGTATGAGTCTAGGAATTCATTCATTTCTTCTAGATTGTCCAATTTGTTGGAATATAATTTTTCATAGTATTCTCTTATAATCTTTTGTATTTCTGTGGTATCTGTTGTAATTTCTCCTTCTTCATTTCTAATTTTATTTATTTGAGGCTTCTCTCTTTTTTTCTGGGTGAGTCTGGCTAAGAGTTTGTCAATTTTTTTTATCTTCTCAAAGAACAAGCTCTTTGTTTCATTGATCCTTTCTACTGTTTTTTTAACTTCAATTTCATTTATTTCTGCTCTGATTTTTATTATTTCCCTCCTTCTGCTGACTTTAGGCTTTGTTCCTTAGTCTTTTTCTAATTCTGTTACGTGTAGTTTGAAGTTGCTTATTTGGGCTTTTTCTTGTTTGTTAAGGTGGGCCTGTATTGCTATGAGTTTTCCTCTCAGGACTGCTTTTCCTGCATCCCATATGAGTTGGTACGGTGTATTTTCATTTTCATTTGTCTCCAGATATGCTTTGATTTCTCCTTTAATTTCATCAACGATCCATTGGTGGTTTAGTACCATGTTGTTGAGTCTCCACAGCTTTGTCACTTTCCTGGTTTTTGACTTGTAGTTGATTTCTAACTTCATGGCATTATGCTCTGAAAAGATGCTTGTTATGATTTCAATTTTCTTAAATTTATATAAGCATGCCTTGTTTCCCCACATAAGGTCTATTCTTGAGAATGTTCCATGCGCACTTGAGAAGAATTTGTAATCTGCTGTGTTTGGATGGAGTGCTCTGTATGTGTCTATTAAGTCCATCTCATCCAGTTTTTCATTTAGGTCCATTATTTCCTTATTTATTTTCTGTCTGGATGATCTGTCATTGATGAGAGTGGGTTGTTAAGATCCCCTACTATTATGTGTTGTTGTTAATATCTTGTTTTAGGTTTGTTAATAGTTGCTTTATATACCTTGGTGCTCCTGTAGTGGGTGCATATATATTTAAAAGTGATATGTCTTCTTGGTGGAGTGTCCCTTTTATCATTATATAATGCCCCTCTTTGTCTCTCATTACCTGTTTTATCTTGAAGTCAACTTTGTCTGATATAAGTATGGCAACACCTGCTTTCTTTTGTTTGCTGTTAGCTTAGAGTATTGCCTTCTATCCTTTCACTCTGAGCTTGTGTTTGTCTTTAGAGCTGAGACGTGTTTCCTGGAGGCAGCATATTGTTGGGTCTTGTTTTTCATTTTTTTTAATTAATTTATTTTTTGTGAGGAAGCCCTGAGCTAACATCCATGCTAATCCTCCTCTTTTTGCTGAGGAAGACCAGCTCTGAGCTAATATCCATTGCCAATCCTCTTCCTTTTTCCCCCCCGAAAGCCCCAGTAGATAGTTGTATGTCATAGTTGCACATCCTTCTAGTTGCTGTATGTGGGACGCTGCCTCAGCATGGCTGGAGAAGCGGTGCGTCAGTGCGTGCCCGGGATCCGAACCCGGGCCGCCAGTAGCGGAGCGCGCATACTTAACCACTAAGCCATGGGACCGGCCCTGGGTCTTGTTTTTTAATCCATCCCACCACTCTGTGTCTTTTGATTGGACAGTTCAGTCCATTTACATTTAGGGTAATTATTGATATATGGGGGCTTGTTGCTGTTATTTTATCACTCTTTTTCCAGTTCTTTTGTATTTCTTTTATTTCTCGTCCCATGTGTTTCAGACTACCAATGCAGTTTGGTAGTTCTGTATGGGGGTTCTCTAGTTTTCTCTTTCTTTATCATGTGTGATTCTTTTCTGGTTATTTGGTTAGTGATTACCATGAGGTTTGTATAAAAAATGTCATGGATGTGATAGTCCATTTTTTGATGGCCTCTTATTCCCTTAGACTAAGTTGATTCGATCCCTTTCCTCTTCCCCTTCTATGTTATTGTTGTCACATCTTATTCTTTCCTGTGTTGTGAGTTCATGTTTAACATGATGAGGTTATATTTATGCTTGGTGCTTACCTTCCCTTGATCTTTGGTTTTATAATTAAGTGTTTGCTAATCTATTTTGATAGAGGACTGCAATTTTTCTGGTTTTGTCGACCTATTTTCCTCCTCATTCAAAACTTTGAATCCCCTTTCTCTTTTTTTCCTCAGGGATGAGGGCCTTCTTGAGCATTTCTTGTAGTGGGGGTCTTGTGGCAATGAACTCCCTTAGCTTTTGTTTATCTGGGATAGTTATTATTTCTACATCATATCTGAAGGATATTTTTGCTGGGTAGAGTATTCTCGGCTGAAAGTTTTTATCTTTTAGAATTTTGAACATATTGTTTCACTCTTTCCTGGCCTGTAAGTTTTCTGCCGAGAAATCGGCTGAGAGCCTGATAGGAAATCCTTTATATGTTATTTATTTATTTATTTTTGGTCTAGCTGCCCTTAATACTTTTTTTAATGTAATTTTATTTATTTATTTATTTATCCCCCAAAGCCCCAGAAGATAGTTGTATGTCATAGCTGCACACCCTTGTAGTTGCTGTATGTGGGACACGGCCTCAGCATGGCTGGAGAAGCAGTGCGTCGGTGCGTGCCCGGGATCCGAACCCAGGCCGCAGCAGCAGAGCGTGCACACTTAACAGCTAAGCCATGGGGCTGGCCCAATACTTTTTCTTTGTCATTGACTTTTGCCAGCTTTACTACTATATGCCTTGGAGAGGGTCTTTTCAGGTTGATATATTTAGGAGATCTATTGATTTCATTCACTGGTATTTCCAGCTCCTTCCCCAGGTTTGGGAAGTTCTCAGATTTTATTTCTTTGAACAAGTTCTCTGCTCCTTTTCCCCTCTCTTCTCCCTCTGGAATACCTATAATCCTTATGTTGGATTCCCTAATTGAGTCGGATATTTTTCGGAGAGTTTCTTCATTTCTTTTTAGTCTTAGTTCTCTTTCCTCCTCCATCTGGAGCACTTCTGCATTGCTGTCCTCCATATTGCTAATTCTTTCCTCCATATTGTCAGCTCTGGTGCTTAAGGCTTCCAGATTTGTCTTTATCTCCTCTATTGCATTTTTCATCTCTAAGATTTCCAATTGGTTTTTTTTATAGTTTCAATCTCTTTTGTGAAGAAACTCTTGATTTCATTGAATTGTCTGTCTGTATTTTCTTGTATTTCATTAAGCTTTTTTATGATGGCTAGTTTGAATTCTCTGTCGTTAAGGTTATACATTTCTGTGCTTTCTGGGTTGGCTTCTGGGCGCTTGTCATTTTCCTTTTGGTCTGGAGATTTAATATATTTTTGCATGGTGCCTGTTGGTGTTGGCTTACCTTTCCTCATACCGAAAATATATGGTTGCAGTTTCCTCTTGCTGCCGCTGGGTGGGGGTCAAGGGCTGCGTGTTCTGGCCTGCCCCAATCCATGGGCACTCCTGTCGGCCCCTCACTGATCTGCAGTGTGGCTGTGTGGAGGCTGTTGGGGGGAAGCGTGGAAACAGCTGGAGCTGGAGTGCAGCTAGGCCGAAGGAGCTGGGGCTTGGGTGCAGGTGGGTTGAAGCAGCTGCAGCTGAAGTGCCGCTGGGTCAAAGAAGCTGGAACTGGAGTGCGCTGAGCCGAAGAAGGAGGTGGAGTGCTGCTGGGCTGAAGAAGCCGGAACTGGAGTGCAGTGGGCCAAAGTTGTTGGCAAGTCAGCTGGAGCCTGAGCACAGGCCAAGCCAAAGCAGCTGGAGCTGGGGGAATGGAGGGCAGTCAAGCTGAAGGAGCTGGGTGCGGGGCAGGTTCTGGCTGAAAGAGCTGGGGTCATGGCACGGTGGAGCTGGGGAAGCTGGGGCCGTGGCTTGGTCCACCTGGAGCAGCTGGGGCTGTGGCATGGTGGGGACTAAGCTGCCACTGCCTCTGGTGCAGAGGTGCAGGCTTGCCCCACTGCTGGTCAGGCCAGGCACCTGGGGGCTGCTGCCTCTGGGGATGGGGCAGAAGCGCTGCTGTGCTGAAGTGCCAGTCGGGCAGGCCGGGTTGGGGAGGGGCGCTTACTTTCGCCTCCCTGATCTCAGAGGTTTCTCACCTTGCTGTAACTCTCTGCTCTCCTGAGGGGCTAGCTTGTTGAAACTACCCTCACTACACTTCTGCTCCCTCTGTAGGGGGATCCCCTCAGGGTATGAGGGGTCTTGGAGAGCATTGTTTTTCACACAGTGAGCTGCCCCTCCCCCTCCTCTGAGAGCTGCGTGGTCTCAGTCTCTGGGTCGCAGTCCTTGGGGAAAGAAGGGAGCTCCTCTTACCTCCTTCCACTTACTCTGGAGATTCCAGCACCTCAGTCCTCGGGTGTACGGCTGCCTGGGTGCCTCAGACGTCCCCTGTGTTGTGTGAATAGCTTCTGTTGGAATATGAATGTTCTTTTTTTTTTTTTTTTTTTTTTTTTTTTTTTTTTTTTTGTGAGGAGATCAGCCCTGAGCTAACATCCGCCAATTCTCCTCTTTTTGCTGAGGAAGACGGCCCTGGGCTAACATCTGTGCCTGTCTTCCTCCACTTTATATGGGACGCCGCCACAGCATGGCTTACCAAGCAGTGCGTCGGTGCGCACCCGGGATCCGAACCAGCGAACCCCGGGCCGCCGCACCGGAGCGCGCGCACTTAACCGCTTGCGCCACCGGGCCAGCCCCTGAATGTTCTTTTTGTTGTGTCTTAGAGGGGGAGCGTTCAATGGGAGAAGCTCACTCCACCATGATGCTGACGTCACTCTCCTGGACCTGATGATTTAACTGGTGAATTCTACCAAACATTTAAAGAGGAAGTAATACCAATCCTTCTCAAACTTTTCAAAAAAAATTTAACAGGAGGGAGCACTTCCTAACTCATTCTTCGAGGTCAGCATCACCCTGAACCAAAGCCAGACAAAGAAACTACAAGAAAAAGAAAACTACAGATCAATATCTTTTATGAACATTGATGCAAAAATCCTCAGCAAACCTCACAAAGTGAGATTTATTCCTAAAATGCAAGCAAAGTTCAACATATAAAATTGATCAATGTAATATGACATATCTACATAATGAAGGTTAAAAAAACACATGATCATCTCAATTGATGCAGAAAAAGCATTTGACAAAATTTCATGATAAAAACACTCAAAACACTATGAATAGAAGTAAACTACCTCAACATAATAAAAGCCATATGTGAAAAACCCTCTGCAAACATCATACTCAATGGTAAAAAAGAATTTCCTCTAAGATCAGGATCAAGGCAAGGATGCCCACTTTCACCACTTCTATTAAACATGGTACTAGAAATTCTAGCCAGAGCAATTAGATAAGACAAAGAAATAAAAGGCATCCAAATTGGAAAGGAAGAAGTAAAATTATCTCTGCAGATGATTTGATCTTATATGTAGAAAAACCTAAAGGTTCCACAAAAGAGCTGTTAGAACCAATAAATGAAATCAGCAAAGAAGCAGGATACAAAGTCAACACACAAAAATCAGTTGCCTTTCTATACATGAACAATCTGAAAAGAAAATTAAAAAAAAAATTCCATTTACAATAGCATCAAAAAGAGTAAAATAGTTAGGAATTAACTTAACCCAGGAGGTGGAAGACTTGCACAATGAAAACTACAAAACTTTGTTAAAAGAAATTAAAGAGGGGCCGGCCTGGTTGTGTGGCAGTTAAGTGCACGCGCTCCGCTGTGGTGGCCCAGGGTTCGGATCCTGGGGGCACAACAACACTTCACTTGTGGCGGCATCCTACATAAAGTGGAGGAAGATGGGCACGGATGTTAGCCCAGGGCCAGTCTTCCTCAGCAAGAAGAGGAGGATTGGCATGGATGTTAGCTCAGGGCTGATCTTCCTCACAAAAAACAAAAAAAAGAAATTAAAGAAAATATAAATAAATGGAAACATATCCCATGTTCATGGATTGGAAGACTTAATATTGCGAAAGTACCAATACTACCCCAAGTGATCTCCAGATTCAATGCAATCCCTACCAAAATCCCAATGATGTATTTTTCCAAAATAGAAAAGCCCATCCTAAAATTAATATGGAATCTCAAGGGACCCCAAATAGTCAAAATAGTCTTGAAAAAGAAAAACAAATCTGGAGGACTCATACTTTCTAATATCAAAACCTACTACAAAGCTACAGTAATCAAAACAAGGTGGTACTGGCATAAAGACAGACATATAGACCAAGGGAATAGAATATAGAGCCCAGAAGTAAACCCTCATGTATATAATCAAATGATTTTTGGTAAAAGTGCCAAGACCATTTAATGGGGAACAACAAATAATGCTGAGAAAAGTTGATATCCATATGCAAAGGAATGAAGTTGGACCCTTACCTAACACCGTACACAAAAATTAACTCAAAATGCATCAAGAAGCTAAACTTAAGACCTAAAACAATAAAACCCTCAGACAAAAATATCAGAGAAAACTTCATGATATTGGCTTTGGCAATGATTTCTGGGATATGACACCAAAGGCACAGGCAACAAAAGAAAAAATAGACAAATTGGACTTCATGAAAATTTGAAATTTTTATGCATCAAAAGACACTATCAACAGAGTAAAAATGCAACCCATTGGATGGGAGAAAATATTTGCAAAACATATATCTGATAAGGGGTTAATGGGTAGAATATATGGAGAATTCTTAAAACTCAACAACAACAACAACAAAAAACAAACAACCTTATTCAAAAATCGGCAAATGAATAGACATTTCTCCAAAGAAGATATATGAATGACCAATAACCACATGAAAAGATGCTCAACATCACTAATCTTTGAGGAAATGCAAATCAAAACCACAATAATATTCTACCTCATAACCATTAGGATGGCTACTCTCAAAAAAAACAGAAAACAAGTGTTCGCAAGGATGTGGAGAAATTGAAACCCTTGTGCACTGTTGGTGGGAATGTAAAATGGGGCAGCTGCTGTGGAAAACAGCATAGCAGTTTCTCAAAATATTAAAAATAGAATTACCATATGATCCAGCAATTCTATTTCTGGGTATAAACCCAAAATAATTCAAAGCAAGGTCTCAAAGAGACATCTGTACACCCATGTTCATGGCAGCATGGTTCACAATAACTAAGACGTGGAAGCAACCCATTGGAAGCAATGGAAGCAAGTGTCCATTGATGGATGAAAGAATAGCAAAATGTGGTACATACATACAATGGAGTATTCGTCAGCCTTAAAAGGAAGGAAACCATGACACCTGCTACAACATGGATGAACATTGAGGACATCATGCTCAGTGAAACGAGCCAGTCAGAAGACAAATACTGTATGATTCCACTTAGATGAGGTACTTACAGTCGTCAAATCCATAGAGACAGAATGTAGAATGGTGGGTGCCAGGGGCTGGGGGGAGGGGAGAATGGGGAGTTGTTTAATGGGTATAAAGTTTCAATTTTATAAGATGAAAAGAATTATGGAGATGGATGGTGGTGATTATACAACAGTGTGAATGTTCTTAATACCACTGAAATGTACATTTAAAATGGTTAAGAAAGTAAATTTTGTTGTGTGTATTTTACCACACACAGAAAAAAGGACATACGAGCCAAATTGAAGGGGCTTCCACTGGCCAAATGTGGGGTAATCTGAGCATCCAAAAGAATAATGACTCTAATACACCAGAAAAGCATTAAATATAAAACATAATGATACTTTAAGGACGGCCCACTGGTTACCAGGAGGTTATTAGGGCACCAATGTTTTACTTCGAAAACGGATGATTGCAGGGAAAGAATCAAGCATGCAGCCTGCCTTTCCTGTGCAAACTGTATTTCAGGATAACTAGCTAGTTGATGAGAGAACATTTTCTTTACAGCAACACCTAGGGAAATAACGAACCGAGGGAGAGAACATACTGGGTGTTAAAGCCACCAGGTTGAGCAGGCTCCTGACAATGGAGATTCCAGTGGACAGCACTGAACCCACTCATGGATCTTTGGTCACTCAAAGCAGGACAACTAGACACCTTGACCTCTGTTGTGAGGCGGTAGGAAGCACACATCTGTTACTCTCACTTGGAAATCTGAGCCTGGTCAAGCGTCTCGCTCCACATACCAGTCTTGGGAAGCAGGAGGAGGACGCAGTTCACCTCACATGCAGAGTTGTCCACAGAGCACAGCGTCAGGGCTTGGCCCAGAATCTAGAATCGGAGGGTGCACGTTACCAGGACCCCAGAGATTCGTGTGCACGTGAAGTGTGTGCTGTGCTGAGTCAAACAGCGCCAGAGGACGCTTTCACCAGCACCTGGGATGTAGGACTCTGAACCAAGTGACCTGGTCTCTAACAAATCATCGGGAGAAACAAGGGTGTTTGGGGGCATGGGGGACCCAACAGAATAAAAGATTTAGGAATTATCACAACCAAGGGCAAAGTGTGGATCCTGTTTCGATACTGATTCAAATAATCAACTATAAAGAGACCTTCTAGAAGAATCAGGGACATTTGACTATGAACTGGCTATTAGATGATAGTAGGAATTACTATTAATTCTGTTTGCTGTCACAGTGGCATGGTGGTTAAGTTCTTTTTTTAAGCCCTTATTAGTTAGAGATGCATATTGCAGTCCTGATGGGTGGAAATGACCTCTGATCTGGAATTTGCTTTAAAATACTTCAGGAAAAACTGTGTGTGTGTGTGGTTAAAGGACAAGATTGGGGTCATCATACAACACTCTAGTTTTGTGTGCTTCACAATTTCCATAATAAAAAGTTTCATGGAAGTGAGTAGAGATGGAGAAGTGGGGACAGCTCATCCAGATGACTCCTTCAAGATGTGAGGCTATAAAATAATAATGGAAAACATTTGTAGAGTGTTTCCTATGTACCAGCGGCTGTTCTCAGCACTTTTACACATATATCGTTTGATCTTTACAACCACCTATAAAGTGGGTACTATTATTATCCCAATTTCATAGATGAGGACATTGAGGCAGAGAGCAATTAAGGGGCGTGCCCAAAGTCACACAGAAGGTAAGTGGCAGAGGAGGTGAGCCCCGACAGTGCCCCCGGAGTCCAGGCCTGTAAACACTGTGCTGTAGTGCTTCTCAAAGGGACAGCATTGGTAGTTGCTGTGGCCTAAATGTGCCCCTTCAAAATTCATGCTGGAATCCTAACACCCAATGTGATGGTGTTAGGAGCCGGGCCTTTGGGAGGCGACTAGGTCATGGGGGTAGAGCTCCCACGAATGGAACTAGTGACCTCACAACAGAGACCCCACAGAGTTCCCTCGCCCCTTTGTCATGTGAGGACACAGTGAGAAGGTGGCCATCTGCAACCCAGACGAGGGTCCTACCAGAACCTGACCATGCTGACACCCTGCTCTCGGACTTCTAGCTCCTGAACTGTGAGAAATGAATTTGTCTATGAGCTCCACAGTCTATAGTATTTTGGTATTGCAGCCCAAACAGATTAAGACAGTGGTCAGGGAGGGAGACTGAGGTGGAGGGCATGAGCCAGTAGGAAGGAAAAGGCTGAAGCCCCAAATAGAGCAAGGTCCCTGAGGACAAGAAGAAGATGGGCTGCAGTGCCAGGAGGGGCTGGGGGCAGGGTCACAGATGAGACAGCTACAGAAGGCCCGTGTGCCTGGCGGCCCACTGCCTTACACTGGGAATACATCCAGCAGTGGCTCCACCCAGGGTCAGAAAAGCCAACATCAACACTCTTGACTGAATGCCTACCATGTGCCGGGCACAGAGCTAAGGACTTCGTACTATGGGCCTCGTCTGAGCCCTACCACATTGCTGTGAGGTAGGCACTACCACTACTTCCCTGCTTTAGAGATGACAGCCCTGGTCTGCTGACCTGTCCATGCTCACACAGCTAAAAGCAGTTCAGTGAAATCACCCAGGCCACACGATGCCAATCTCTTACTCACAACTACAATGCTGCATTATTTCCCACTTTCCCACTTGTTCAAGAGTGTTCATAATTACTTCTTGAAGCATTCTTTTGACCGTACACTAACAGTGAAGAAAATGAGTGTGTGCAAAAACTGGTGAAATCCACATTAGGTCTCTAGTCCAGTTGACTGTACCCGCCGACCTCTGATTCCCAGATTCTGTGACACAGTGACGTGACACATGACAAGTAGGGAGTAAAATCTCCCTAGTTATGTGAGATTTTACCACTGCAGGGAGCTGGGCGATGGGTACGTGGGACCTCCTGTACTATTTTTTGAGAGTCTATAAATATTCCAAAATAAATCATTCAAAAAGAAAACACTGGGTCCAAAGCTGAAAGGACCTAATGGGCCACACTGGGTAATTAACTCCTTCTTTTTTACGAGAAAACTGAGCCTCGGAGAGTCTCGTTCAGGGTGAGGCCTCAGTCAAACTCAGGCTCTCCCCTCTTCCCGGGTCAGAATGTTTCCATTTCGGCTGCTGCTTCACCTCCTGCCCACGCTTCCACACTCCAGTTTCCTCTCCCACACCAGTCTCTCTCCCTCCTCTCATTTCTCACCCCCAAGACACCTTCTACACTTCCTCCTCCTCCACCTCCTGCCGAGCAGTGGGACAACCAGAAAATGGCTGTTTCGGTTTGGTCCCTACAGCACAGCATCTGCTGGGCTTGGCACTCCAGGTTCCCCTAGAGCTTGTCCCTCGGCCCTGCATTGTCTTTCACTCCATTAGAACCCTTCAAAATTCTTAAAAAGTAACAGATCAGAAGGAATTCTGATGTCATCATGCTTGGAAAGGTCCCAGGATGTCTTTATCTTGTTCCCTGGGAGTTGCTGCAACCACCTGCCCGAGTGTAGCCACCATATGTCACTTCTCACAAAAATCAATTTACAAAATTATCCAATGAAATGCAAACACTCAATAAGCAGGATCACTTGCAATTGATCCATTTCAAAGAAAGTACTACCAGGAGAGGCTAAAGCAACAGAAATGCAAATGTTAACACTTCTTTTAAGTTTTTGTTTTTCACTTTCAACTGCTTTTTATTTCCACGTAGGGGAACGAGAAGAGAAATGCATAATAGAAGACATTCCGAGTGACACATTGGTAACAGGTGGGTAAAATGCACTCTGTTGAATGTTGAACTCAAGATGTGATCCTATGGTATTATGCTAGTCTCTTGATGTATATATTGTTTGGCAGTGAGTATCACGCTGTATGGTTTTCTTTTGAGACAGTTTATCAAGTTATGCAAACCTAACATGAAAATAGCCTTTAGAGTGAATTGCATAATTCATGAAACAGGAAACCCAGACACAATATCACAGAATCCAAGCTTGATTTGTTTTTCTGGTTGTCAGGTTTCCTTAAGTAAAAGCATCTCTGATGCCATTAATCATGCTAGTTGTGGTTGAATTCTCAAAAGACACGTGAGGTCTCTAGACTGGTCATAAGACAGGACAGAACAGCAGAAGTTAATGTGTCTCCTGACTCAGCCTCCTGGAGCCCACAGTTCCTGCAGGGAGGGTGTACTGCGGGGGAGGCACGTGTGTGCGGACCTGAGACTCCTTTCTAAGCACACTCGCATAAAACACACTACCGTCATGGTGATTTCTGCGCACTTCCCACACTGCCACCAAGCCCGTCCCCATACAGCTGAGCCTAACCAGCCTTCTGAGAAAAAGTGCCCATGGTTTCAGAATTGTATAGAAAAGCCAGTAGGATACTTAACATTCAAGTCAGAATCAACATCAAATTCCTTGATTTTAATACAAAAAAGAACAAAAAAGCAGCAGGCTCTAAATCTAGTAGTACTCGTCATAAGTACTTGTCATGTGTTTTTATGTCCAATTCAATCTTACATTGAGTGGTGTTGAATTCTTCTCTCAGTGTATCTTGGCTATCACATTTGAGTATTCTATTGCAAAAGGTAATAACACTTCCTACAAAAACTCAAATAAATGCAACAAGCATGGAGGCAAAGAAAGAGATTGGAACGTAAGACAGAGTTTTGGGATGAGTAGACTGGAAAGAAGTTATATGAAGGAGAGCCAGGTGGCATCAGAACCCTCACTGTTATGGTCACCACAGGAAGAAGCTGTGTTTGAGACCGTGGAGTGTGAACAAGACTGCCCAGATCCAAATCCCAGCTAGCCACCTAATAACTGTGTGCCTTTGGGCAAGCTACTTAACCTCTCCGCTTCGTTTCTAAAATGGGATAAAAATAATGATGACACCTATTTCTTTTGGTTGTGATGATGATTGAATTAATATTCGTAAAGCTCTTAGAACCCAGCCAGACACATGGCTGTGTAAGTGTTTGACGACAAGTCTTTCATCCCAGGGGATGCTCCGACTCCTGGGTGAATAGCTCTGGGGCAGCTGGTCATTTTCCTAGTAACCTGTGAATTTTTCAACCTGCATTTGAAGGGGCAGAGGAGGAGTGAGAGGGACAGGAGTAGCCTTTCCACCCTGCCTGCTGCCTCGTGGCCCCCCAGCTGGATGGACTTGACCTGGGACACACTTGTGGCAGTGAGCCCGAGAATCACCTGACCCACCAGAGGGGTCTGAGGCAGAAAGGCAAATGCAGCCTGACAGTGTTCCACAGCTGTGTGGAGGACAGGGCTCAGTCTGGCCAGCCCCTCATCCCAAGTCAGGAGGCTCTTTTAGTCCTTGTGCCCTGTGGACACTACAGTCCACCCCCTTCCTTGTCCTTCCCTGGTTCATTCTTCCCTAAGTCTAACTGCCCCCTCTCCCCCTGCCTTCTCGAGCCTCTGTCTCTGTTCTCCCCACTCTGTTGTCTCCTTAGCCATCACCTCCATGCAATTACGTAGGTTTAGAGCTCAGATACTTAAAGTCTACTGTAACTACAGGGAAAATTTGGAAACACATCAGGTCACATGTTTTAATTTTTCTTTAAAAGAGAATATGGTCCTAAAGTTCCAGAATGTATAATATGCTAATATAGAAAAAAATGGGAAAAAATACTTGATTAATCAAAAAAAAAAGGCAAGAAAGAAAGGATAAAGGAACAAGCAATAAAAAGGACAAGTGGAAAACAACTAGCAATATGGTAGGCATAAACCCAACTACATTTTACATTACATTAGATATAAATGGACAAAACTCTCCAATGAAAACACAAAGATTGTCAGACTGGATTTAAAAACAAAACAACTATATGCTGTTTCCAAAAGAAACACTTTAAATATAAGGAAAAGTTGAAAGTAAAAGAATGGAAAAAGATATACCATGTAAATATGAACCAAAACAAACATTACTAGAGTTAAAGAGACACAAATCACCAACGTTGGGTTTAGTAACAGAAAGGTGTTTTGGAGGTTCTTCCTGCTAGACTGTTAGAAACTTATTTTAAAAGAATTTTGAGCATGATGGAATTTCAATTAAGTCTCTATTCTTGTCATTTTTTTCTTTAACTATGATTGTATCTTTAATCATTAACCCATTACTTTGATGTGCCAAATAATGTAATAGCAAACCCCAAAATACAATTCTTAAACATTTCTTTTAAAACCTTTTTATGAAAAAATTTCATTGCATATTTACTCCATGCCTTTTTTGTTCATTACATATTGAAAATTCCTACATCTAAAGCCAGGACCTTGGCTCAGTTCACCTGCTTGCAGCGTGAGTGTGTTCCTGACTGCTGTGGGCCAGGTTCTTCGGAGTTGTGTGTGCCTGTGCTGCCCGAGCCAGGAAATGACTGCATGTCTCCACTCCCTGTCTCACTGAACTATTGCAAAACCTTCAGCACCCGTGAGATCCCTGGCTTTCTCTCAGTGTATACTTGATCATAATGCACGTGTCAAACACTACTTGGTTAAGAAGTGCTGATCCAGAATATGCTCATATTTAATTCTTAGATCACCATTAAAATGAAAAAACAAATTTTAAAGCTTTTCTTGAGAACTGTGGGGACCTGAGTCCATGTCTGACATCCCTAGGCCAGGAAGAGCACACACCAGCTATGTCTCATACCTCTACACAGCTCTGAGGTCCAATGGAATCCAATGAAATAAGCCCACCTGGAAAGTTCAAGAGAGATGACCTCAGAGCTGGTCATCCAAATCTACCTAAAAGTGTGTGTTTGCTCATTAGGACTGAAAATAGACTGCAAGGAATTCAAGGTATCTGCCTTCTGCCTTCCCCAGGTGGAGGCAGCCCGGGGCACCACAGGAGAACAGAGACTAGACTTTGGAGTCAAAGAGGCGTGTTGCGATTGCCTCCACTGCCCAACAGCTTGGTGACCTTGAGCTCTGTTTCCTTATCTGTGAACTGGAGCTCACGCCTGCTCTGGAGCGGCAAAGCACCTGGTATGGCCCGGGACCAGCGCAGGTGTTTGTCAATGTTAGTTGCCACCCTCTGGGACTGTGTCCAACCTTGGCCTGTCCTCAGCTACCAGAGAAGCAGGTGTGGTCGCAACCCCGGCTCAAACCCCTCCCTGAAGGGGCGGAGATTGCCTGAGAAGCAGAGAAGAGGCCTGCATCCCCTACTGGAGGCTGAGAGGGAGACAAAGCAGGACCTGTGCACCAGTCCAGGTACCACAGCCAGACGCAGGATAAGAAATCCTCGCTCCGTAAACTTGCTTAGAAACGTCCAAGTCAAAAATATTCTGTATTTTTATATCGTTCTCTTCATTCTTCTTAGTACCGTTCTCTAATAATAAATGCCAGGTTGTCTCGAATGAAAGAAGGGAGTGATGAGAGGAGCAGGAGGGAACTGTGGTGGGGCAGCTGTGTAAGTCACTGCTGCTGGCCTGATGAGTTTTAAAGCCACTTACTCACTGGTCCTTGGAGACATTTTTTTTAACAAGGCTGTTAGTCCCTTATACAAGGCAGGCACTGAGAGAAAGGGAGAGATGCCATGGAGCACAGTGTTCGTAATGGGGGAGACTGTTCCTTAAAAAGAAAATATTCAGAATTTGGGACTAATAAACAGAAAATTTTGCTCCTGGTTGCTTCCTTCCTAAGGGTCCCCAGATATGATAAGAGTCCCCCCTCTTGCACTTTGCCAAAGTACTTGGGTTTTGTTTTTTCTTCTGAGTACAAAACCTATCAGAGACTAGGAGATGGGAGAAGATGAGGGTGCCAGGTTAAATGAGTATTATCGCTCATTGTTCCACGGGGAGCAGCTCCTGCTCGTGTCTCGGTAGAAGACTGCACCACACCCCAGGGGTGTCTGAGGTTGAGTGCTCCCCAAAGCCGACTCAGAGCCAAGGATTCAAGCGCAAGTGACTCATTAAAGAAATGCTCCCAGGAGATGGAAGAAGCCAGGTGAGGTGAGATTTCAGGTGAAGCTCAGACTCAGACTGAGCCTGGGGGGCTCAGGAACATAAGATAATACCGCAGACACACGACCCACACCTCCACTTCTGAGCAGACGCCCAAAGAAGTGAGAGCAAGAACTCAGATACCTGTCCACCGTGTACACGCAGCATCACTCACAACAGCCAAAAGGGGAAGCAACCCAGTGTCCATCAACAGAGTGGATAAGCAAAATGTGGTCTACACACACAATGGAGTATTATTCAGCCTTAAAAAGGAAGGAAATTCTGACACATGCTCCAACATGGAAGAACCCTGAGGACATTATGCTCAGTGAAAGCAGCCAGAAACAAAAGGACAAACATTGTATGGTTCCACTTATATGAGATACCTAGAGTAGTCAAATTCAAAAAGCAAAAATTAGCATAGAGGGGGGCCAGCCTGGTGGCGTAGTGGTTAAGTTCGTGCACTCCACTTTGGCGGCCCAGAGTTTACAGGTTCGGCTTCTGGGTATGGACCTATGCACCGCTCATCAAGCCATGCTGTGGTGGTGTCCCACACACAAAATGGAGGAAGATGGGCACGGATGTTAGCTCAGGGCCAATCTTCCTCACAAAAAAAAAAAAATTAGTATAGAGGTTACCAGGAGCTGGAGGGAGACAGGAATGGGGAGTTATTGCTTAAATGGGTACAGAGTTTGTTTGGAGTGATGAAAAAGTTCTGGAAATGGATAGTGGTGGTGATTGCACAACAATGTGAATGTACGTAACGCCACTAAATTGTACACTTAAAAATGGTTAAAATGTTAAATTTTGTTATATATATTTTACCACGATTTTAAAAACATTAAGCAATAGTCAGATGAGGTATCCCAGAGCTGGTCCCTCCTCCAGGCGAAGGAGCTGGCGCTTGTCCTCCTGGACCATTCACTGGCTTTCGGCTCAGGATGGGGGCTCTAACTCACGGACTCTTCCCGTTCTCAAAGTGGATATGGCTCTGGCGCCCAAGGCACTCCTCTGAGGTCACAGGTCACAGCAGAACAGGTTGATGTGGGACATCAACAGTGTCCCCCAGGCGTTGTGGCAGCTGTTTCTCCCTGGCTGCAGAAAGTGCTTCTCCTCCAGAGGGTCGCTGATTTCTCCTGGCACCTTGCCTTGCCGCTGGCCCTTGGCAAACACTCACAGTTTCTAAGGACGCCAGTGTGGGAGGAGTGTTGGCACTTCCAATCATGCCTCCTTAGTGAAATACAACAAATACCTAAGAATATATGTGAAGGTAAAGATGTGCACTACCTCTGCACTGAAAACGACACACCAGCATGGAGGAGACCCAAAATAGCCAAATAGGCAGGAAGTAGATGGAAAGGCACTCCACTTGTTAATCCTCAGGAAAACACAATGCAGAGCCCAACGAGATGCCACCACACACTCACCAAATGCCAAAATGAAAGAGAAGACAGCACGTGTGCTGGCAGATGTGGAGCCTCACACACCCTGGACCGGAGATTTCACTGCTATTTTGGTATCTACTGAAGTTGAACGAAGGCACACCTGAGATCCAGGTAAACATCGGAAATTCCCAAGAGAAATGCACACATGTTCATGTGCACAAGGATCTTTTAATGGCAGTATTTGTAATGGCCAAAAACTGGACACTGCCCAAATGCCCATCAAGAGACATGTGTAAAATAATATAGTCGTCTATTCAAAGAATGGAATACCGAGCAGCCGTGACAATGGGTGACCTACACCTACACAGGACAACTCAGACGAACCTCGTGACCTACACCTACACGTGACAACACAGACGAACCTCATGACCTAAACCTACACATGACAACACAGACGAACCTCATGACCTACACCTACACATGATAACACAGATGAATTTCACAAACACATATTGATTAGAAGAAGTCAACACAAGAGTACACATACCATATAAAGTACAAAGACAGAAAAAATAACCTGTCTTTAGAAGTCAGAGTAGTAGTTACCTTTGGGGGGGGTGGTAAGTGGCACAGGGGACATTTGGGATGCTGATGATCTTTTGACCAGTGTAATCTGGTTGTGAGAACTCATTGAGCTATACACTGATGATGTCTGCACGATGTATGATGTATGCATGCCCCTCCTGTCAGCGACACATCACCTCACTGCACTCCCTCTGCATGGAATCTCAAAAAGGTGCACAGGTCATAGGGAAACAAAGGGTCCTCAGGGAGCCTGGGGCATTCTAGAAGAGACGGCTGTATATTCATCGCTACTCTTGAAAGCAATTGCTGTCTACGCCCAGGTTGCACCAAGGGTCAACCAGATGACTTGGCTTTTAACTACCACACTGCAGGGCCTCCCATCCCTTCATTCTTCCACTCGTTCATCAAACACCAGATGACCAATTCATGTCTGCAAAGCTCTGAGCTCAGCACTGGACAAACGACACTAGATCTTTCTCAGCTTGCTGAATAGACCTCAGTTTAGGTTATAGAAGAATATTTAAGGACATACAAAGATGGTCACCAAAAAAATAGGTCAAAAAATCAAGTTACAGATAGTACATACGTTATGATCTCATTTTTTATAAAATATACAATATGTACTTATAGGAAAAAGGCTAGAAGGATAATACTGAATACCAAAAACTGCTGGAGGGGATTTTTACTTTCTAAAATTCCTACAATGAATGCACTTTATTTTTCTAACACCAACTCAAATGGCCCTCGGTTCCAGCCTCAAGTACTCATAGTCTGGAGCGAAAGGGACAACTACATCAGGGGTCACAGAGCAGGGCTGAATGCCTGGACCGGGGTGCACAGGTACCGGGGAGACCAGGAGAGGTCCATCCAAGCAGCAGGGGGAGGGTGCCCACAGGCACGGGGCAACTGGCTCCACGCTGGCTGGCTGGCGCCTGGCGCCCAGCCGCTCTCAGCCACTGCTCACAGAGTGGAACACCCAGAGGAAGGCCCCGGGAAGCAAGGTCGCCCGCCAGCCCTGCCAGAGCTCCATTTGGGTTAGAGCCCACACACAGAAACCACTGCGGAGTACTACGCAGTGTAGTTTGTGGTGAGGGGGCCACGGCCCTCGACTTGGGAATCAGGCTAAGTTTTATCCTGGCTCTGCCTTTATTGTCTGGATGGTTTTAGATGAGTCACTTAGCCTTTTCAGCCTCAGGTTTCTCATCTGTAAAAGTGGGTGTTCTTATAGCGAATTTACAGGGTTGTAGGACTAAATGGGAGCTGACAGAAAACACTGCACATTGAAAGCCCAGTAATAATGTAAGGAATAATTTCTTAAGAGCTTACAAAGCACTTACAATGTGATAAGTTCTGCATCAGGCATTACAAATATTAACTCACTCTTCATACCCTAAGAGATATACCCTTATTGTCCTGACAGGGAAACTTAGGTACGGAGCAATTCAGTGCCTTGCCCAAGTGTCCTTGTTCCTAGCCAGAAAACGCTGCTGCTCCCTCACCATGCAGAGAGAAGCACAACACGGCAGGCTGTCCCTGTCCTGTCTGTGTGCCTCTGTCCCACGGATGTTCCATCCACACTGGAAGGACTTCTCTCTCAAGCTAACTGCCATGAGCAGTGCTTCTCTTCTGCCATCTGGTGGTAGCCAGGGGGCATGACACCTCCCTCCACCACTCTCCTCCCACCTGGCGGGCAGCGGGGCATGCTCAGAGCTAGCGGAGCACGGCGAAAGCAAACGGAAAGTATCCTCACTTGTTCTGTTAACTCAAGGCACTCTGCCAGGAACACTGGTGCTGCAACAGTGGGCCCCCGGCACTCACTCATTCAAAGTCCTTTACTGAACACGTACGGTGACACTCACTCACCACGTGAATCCTTACCGAGCCTCTCCCTTGGAGCTAGACACTGCCCTCGTGCACCACCAGGCCCCAGAGGCCAGGGCAGAGGAACGCAGCACGTCCCCGCGCTCTAGCGCCTTACAGAGTGCAGGCCAGGGGCTGACTGCTGAACAGCCGGCATGCTGACAAGGATGGCCCAGTGTGGGCACACGTGGGGGGTGACAAGAGCAAGGTCTGGAGAAACGGGAGGAGTGGCCGTGACGGAACAGGGACCCCCAACCACCCCAACAAGAGGCAGGCCGGAAGGGGGAGTGAGCTGCAGCGGGGCTAGCACGCTGGGTGGTGGGAAGACGGAGAGGCTGGTTGTGGCCACAGGAGGCGGGGTAACCGTCTCACAGGTGGTGTAGGGGGTGCTGGGAGAGGCTCCGGAGCAAGGGCGCCATGTGAACCAGGGGTTTTGAAGAATGGGAAACACACACAACAGATTTCCAGGCGGCCATATATCTGGAAAGCACTCGGTCTACTTGGCTCTGTGCTTTTCTCCAGAACATTCGGCTGCTTAAGCAGGTGCTCCATCAGGTTAGGGCTGTGTCGCCTACGCTGGCGAATGTTCCGCACATACTTGGAAAGAAGTGTGCGTTCTGCTGTTGTTGGGGGATGTCCCAAGGAAGTAGGGCGGGCCTGTGTGTTGATGCGGTCCATGCTTCGCTCTCCTCGCTGATTTTCCGTCTCATGGTCCATCAGCTACCGAGGAGTGTTCGGGCCCAACTGTGAGGGCGGGTCGTCTGCTTCTCCTCTCAGTGGTTTCACTTCCTGTGCTTTGTAACTCTGCTGTTTGATTGCTGTCGTTGAGTGACAAATACTCTATTGTCATTTCCCCAGATACAGTTTCCATCTCTCCCTCTTCATTCCTGATCTTCCAAGTTTTCTGCTATCATTTTCTTCCTGTTTGAAGAACTTCCTCCAGCAATTATTTTAAAGCAGGTATTGTGGTGAACACTTATCTTAGTTTTCCTTGACCTAAGAATATTTTGCCTTCTTTCTGAAGGATATTTTTGGTAGATAGAGAATTCTGTTTGACAATTCTTTTCTTTCAACACTTGAAAAATGTGCCACTTCCTTCTGCCCTCCATGTTTCTGATGAGGAAACTGCTGTCATTCAAGTTGTTGTCCCCCCATCAGTAATGCATCGTTTCTATTTTCCATATATATATATTTTGTCTTTAGTTTAGAGAAATTTGATCATGATGTATCTGGTGATGGATTTGGGGGAGTTTATCCTGTTTGGAATTCATCTGGCTTCTTGCATCTGTGGGTTTATCTCTTTCACCAAACTTGGGAAGTTTTCAGCCATCATTTCTTCCAATGTTTATTCAGCCTTACACTCTTTCTCATCTCCTCTGGGGCTCACAAAATGTAGACCTTTGATTATTGTCCCACGGGTCCATGAAGCTCTGTTTGAGGCTCTGTTTTTTTTCAATCTACTTTCTCTCCATTGAAGAGATTTGATTATTTATATTGATGTAGTTTCAAGTTCACTCTTTCCTCTGTCATCTCCATTCCTTTATTAGGTCCATTCAGTGAGTTTTCAATTTCAAATATTGTATTTTCCTGTTCTAATGTGTCCATTTTTTTTTCTTTTTATATCTTCTACTCTTTTGCTGAGACTTCCTATTTTTCCATTTATTTTAAGGGTGTTCAAACTTCTTGATGATGCATTTTTACAATGGCTGCTTTAAAATTTTTCTCAGATAATTTCAATGTCCATGTCATTTAGGTGTTGGTGTCTATTAACTGCCTTTTCTCATTCATGTTAAGACTTTCCTGGTTCTTGGTGTGGTGAGTAAGTTTGTACCCTGGACATTTTACGCATTATGTTATGACTCTGGTTCCTATTTAAAGAGTCTATTTTAGCAGGTAGTTGCCCCATTTAGATCCAGGACACACATCCTAACACTAACTTAGTTTCCTGAAACTTTGCACTGCTATTCTGGTCTGCCCTGCTGTGTGCTGCCTAGAGGCCAGTCTGAAACCTGGGTGGTATTCCACACCACAGTCGTATTCTCAGAGCTTTTGCCACATTGATTCTTGTTGGTCACATGCATAGACTGCTCGGAGGTGCACCCAGGACTTCATATACGGACTTAAAGATCCCCTTCTCCAGCTCCCTCCTCTCTGTAACCTCCCTCAACTCTCCCGTGTGGAGGAGGGTGCTGCCTCTTTGTTGTTAGTATGGCAGGCATCTCCAGGCTCCCTCCAGCCTCCACGTCTGAAGCATCCAGTGGGGAGCGTTCAGGATTTTACGTGGTGTTCACCTGGGGGAGGGCAGATACACTCAAAGGGGTTCCATCCTGCAGGATCACCCTATTCCAGATCCTGCAGCTAGAGAGAGCAGACTTTTCTTGAGCAGGTTTTCTCTTTCTTTCTTTAAATTTGGCCTGTGGTTGCAGGCGGCTCTGGCACTGGTCAGGGCATACAGGGGAGGTGGAACAAACAGGGAACGCTGCTGAGTTCTGCTCTGAGTCCTACGTCCTTATCCAGTCACCTTCTTTTCTCCACCTTTCGGAGTCTTCTGACAGTTGCTTTATGCATTTTGCCCAGGGCTTTTACTTGTAATTAGCAGGAGGAATAGGGTGGAATGGAGTTACTCCATCTTTTCCAGAATCATCAATGATACCTTTTTAAAGAACTTCTTGAGATGGACCATTCTAAAAGTATAGGATATGCATTATATGGCTCACAAAATTCTACAGAGAAAAGCGCCAGTTCTATTCAAAGGATGCCTAAGCTGAAGTCACTCCAAAGTGCAGGCAGGGCTTGAGGGTTTGTTTCAGCCTCCCATCCCAGGAAATGTTCTCTCTGGGTGTCCCCCAAAGAGCACCTCCCTTTCCAGGGGCTGCCTCTACGGTCAGCATCTAGGGTGAAGTTCCCGTCCCAGGTCCCTGTCAGGGACTTGGCCCCCTCATGCCTTCCAGGGAGGCAGTGTGGCACTGGAGCTGTGGTTCTGGGCTTTAGGATCAGACCCCCTCTGTTCTAATTCTGCCTCCATGACCTATTAGCTGTGTGATTTGGGGCTGTGGCTTTATCTCTCTGAGACTCAGTTTTCAACTTGTAAAATAGGGATAATAACACAGAATCCAGCACTTTTTACAACCTCCACCTCTAGCATCTGGTCCGAGCCACCTAGACGATGACGACAGCCTCCCTGCTTCCACTCTCGATCCTTCTTCACTCTTTTCTCCACCCGATACAAAACCTAAAATGAAAGCCACATCATTTCACCCTCTATTCATTTGCTTCCCCAAATCCTCACAATGGACGTGTAGACCCTCCATGACCTGGCCCCTGCTACGCCTTCAGCCTCATCTCCTACCATTCTCTGCTTGCTAACCTCACTCCAGCCACTCTGCCATTCCTTGAACACCCCAAGTGCGCCCCTGCCCCAGGACCTTTGCCCCTGCTCCTGCTGGGAATGGTCTCCTCCCAGATGGAGACAGCACCATGTGGAGGGAAGGGAAAGGCACTGCACCACCTGGGTCTGAATCTTGACTCTGCCATTTGCTACGTATGTGACTTTGGGCAAATTACTTTTTCTATGCTTTGGTTTCATCATATGTAAAATATCATAAAAATAGTATCTGCCTACCTAGTGTTGTTGTCATGAAAATTGAGATTATGTGTGTCAATTCCTCAGAATGGCGCTTGGCACATAATTAGCACTGAATGTGATATATAAAGACATAGATATAATTTACGTAGATCATATTTATAATATATAAGTACAAATATTGTAAATATATATATATATATATTTTACTCCCCTATTCCTTCAAGTCTTTGCTCCGATGTCAGAGAAGCCTGCCTGGCACCCCACATAACACTCGAAGCCCCCAGCACCACCTGTCCCTCCACGTCTGTCTTCCCACAGCATCCCTCACACCGTCCACAGTACGCGGTTATTCCCTTGTTGTCCGTTTCCATCTGTATGGAGGCTCCATGGGAACAAAGAGGCTGTCCATTCTGTTCACTGCTGTCCTCAGCTCCTAGGACAGTGCTGGCCATGCACGGTGTTCGTTAAATACTGGTCAGACGACTGGTGGACGAATGAATGCAAACACTTTCCTCAGAGCACATTTTGAGAACAAACGAGATGATGCGTGTTAAGTGCTTAGCACAGTCCCTGCACAAATAAGGTACAGTCAGCTATTTTTCAATAAACGTTAACCACTTTTTCACTCCCATTTTTTCACTCCCTGTACGTTCCAAGGGCACAGGGGGGAAGTTAAGCCATATGATGCTCTCCTATCCTAAAGGGGGAAAGTGGGAGGCTCTTCTCGTGATGCAAATTTTAGCAGGAGCCTCGGGAGACAATGGATGGAGGGATTTGACATGAGCGCGCCTGTGCTTTAGGAAGGAGCTGTGCTGGAAGTGTATAGGATAAGTTACGGAGGAGTGGGACCGGCCCAGTGGTGCAGCGGTTAAGTGCACTCTCTGCTGCAGCGGCCTGGGGTTCGCAGGTTCAAATCCCGGGCGCGCACCGATGCACCGCTTGTCAAGCCATGCTGAGGCGGCGTCCCATATAAAGTAGAGGAAGATGGGCACAGATGTTAGCCCAGGGCCAGTCTTCCTCGGCAAAAATAGGAGGATTGGCATCGGATGTTAGCTCAGGGCTGATCTTTCTCACACACAAAAAAAAAATTACAGAGGAGAAACCGGAGGCAGGAGAACTATTAGAGAGATGTTAGGAAAGGTCTCTCAGCCTGACCCACAAGGAGTTTACATTCTGGGCGTAAGCTTTCACAGGCTTTCAATTCTCTTCAATAGTCCTCACAACTCTAAGAGGGGTAGAGGGGTAGATATCATCCCCATTTTCTGACCAGGGAACCAAGGCATGAGGTGGTGAAGTAACTCGTAAAGACTGAGAAGTGGACCGAGAACTCAAGTCTCCTCTCTACTCCAGAGTCTGCCTGCTCTGCTACATGACCTAATCACCAAGATATAAGCTATCCAAACTAACAGTAGTTTGTGATTTGGATAAACTGAAAAATATAAGGTCATTTATCAGTAATCATATACAACTATTTCTTAGATTTATTTGATAATAAACATCTTATCTATGTTTTTGAAACAGGGACTTTCAAGATACAGCGATGGGACATAGGCAGACATGACTTCCTTGAATCTGCTCCTGGTTTGGGAATGTTTGTGACGGTTACAACTTACAATGATGAGGTAAAACATTCTTTTATGTTTTGTTACTAAAATTTTTCATTTGCTAAAAATTCATGTTATGTATCCTCACAAACTTTTTAAATCTCTGCATAAGCACTCATTACTCAGCCTTTAGCATTTAATGTATATAGCCCTGAATAAGGGACCGCATAGAGATGCAGCAAGTGCCTGCCTGAGCTATGAGCAGAGACCCCTTCACACAAAGTTTAAAAACAACACAAATGGTAGGCCTAGACACATCACCCTGAGGTCTGCTGGGCTTCCTGGGCAGAGGGCAGCCACAGGATCAAAGCACCCCCATGGCTCTGCAGGGCCAGGCTTCATCTGCTTTGCCGGTGCCGCAGCCTCAGCCAGGCACGAGGCTCAGATAGGCCCCCTCCTCCCTCCTCTCGTCCTGGCAGTGTGGCAGCCTCTGGGTCCTTCTGGTCTCACTGGGAGTTAGCAGAGTAGAAAGGTTCCATGGTCAAGTGGAAAGAATGTGGATTTTGGAGCCAGAGCCAAGTTAAAGTGTAGACTGTCATCTACAAGCTGAATCATGAGCAGGTATTTGACCGCTTTGGTCCTCAGTTTTCTCATCTGTACAATGGATGTAAGAGATGTCTATTCCCCATCGTGCCAGTTCAAGCTACCCTGACTTGCTCAGTCCAGTAATTCAAACATAGTTGTAAGAACTACTTCCCTCTGGACTTAGAGTTGCCCAGTGATGTGCTCATGGGTAGCAGGATGGTGGTGGAGCAGAGCCTCGTAGAACAGAACAGGCATCTTCTCCGGCCAGGAGAGGGTACTTGATGTAGATAGGTCAAAGTTCCTATTCTCAGGAAAACTGGACGACTGATTGGTCTGAGCTCAGGGGAGACATTTTGACACCCCTACTCACATGGCGACCGGGAGCTGGGTTACTGGAGACTCCATTCCAACTGGACTGTTGGACACTTGATTCCCGCCTGTGTAGCAGTCTTGTCTTGGCACACTTGGCACCTCCCTGACGACAGCTCTGTGCGGCCCTTTCCTGACCCGTCACCCGTCAGTACAGTTACCCCATCCTCCCCCCACCCGTCCTCCTATCTTCTTGCCCACCTACCCCAATCCAACTCTCCTCTCTTACCTTCCCAGGAGTCCTTCAGGACCAATCTGGAGATGTCGCCAAAGCTTATTAAACCCAGAATCCAAATTTTAGTTGGGCTAAAAACTGTCACAGAAAAACCTATTCACTATTTCTAAAAGACAGAGAAGTTTCCTTCTTTAAAAAACAGGATTGCCTGAAACAATATCCCCTTCCAGAAGGGAGGAGAATTATTTTCATTCATTCTGCAAACATTCAGCAAATATTTATCATGGGCCTAATATATGCCCAACCCAATTCTTGGCCTAGGAGAGAGACAAAATTCTCACCCCATAAGCCTTATTTCCAGGGAGGCTCTCTCCATCTGGAAGTAGGATGACTGGAAGTAGCTCTAGTTTCAACATTTCTTACAGGAGAAGATAACTTTTTAAGATCCCTATCAGCACCCCCACAAGGACTTTGACTGCTCCTACTTGGGCCAATGGTCTGGGGCACAGGGCACTCTAAGTCGCCAATGTCGACCATGAGTCCATTCCCATGGCATGTGATGGACAGCCCAGGGGAATCACACGGCTGGTAGGGTAGGCAGGGGAGACAATAGCAACAATATATATGTACCATATAATCATATGCATTTTATATTCCATTTTCCATTATTTCATGTCCAATAGTCCTATTCTATTTCGTAGAAGAGGAAACTATGGTTCTGAGAGGTTAAATAACTTATACAAGATCACATCATTAGCAAGTGGCAACATTAAGATTTAAACTTAAGTATGGGGGCCGGCCCCGTGGCTTAGTGGTTAAGTGCGCGCGCTCTGCTACTGGCAGCCCGGGTTTGGATCCCAGGTGCGCACCGACGCACCGCTTCTCCGGCCATGCTGAGGCCGCGTCCCACATACAGCAACTAGAAGGATGTGCAACTATGACATACAACTATCTACTGGGGCTTTGGGGGGGGGGGGAAGGAGGAGGATTGGCAATAGATGTTAGCTCAGGGCTGGTCTTCCTCAGCAAAAAGAGGAGGATTAGCATGGATGTTAGCTCAGGGCTGATCTTCCTCACAAAAAAATAAATAAACAAATTTTTTTAAAAAAATAAATAAATAAATAAACTTAAGTATGTTTTTTTCCAATACACCAAACTAATAGGCATTCAAAACATGTTTGCTGACTTGAATATTCATTGGAAGTAGACTATGTAGAATTTTAACATGAAACTAAAGCTCAGAAATTAAATTTAATAGGTGACGAGTAGTCACTGAATATTTTTTCAGGGAAGGGTTCTTCGTTATCCATACAAAATTAGAAATCAATTGTAAACAATAAACAAACACATAGAGACAGAGACTGGATTGGTGGTTACCAGAGGGGAAGGGGGTAGGGAAGAGGGTTAAAGGGATAATTCGGTACATGTGTGTGGTGATGGGTTGTAATTAGTATTTTGGTGGTGAACATGATGTAATCTATGCAGAAATAGAAGTATAATGATGTACACCTGAAATTTTTACAATGTTATAAACCAATGTTACTGCAATAAACAAAAAATTTAAAAAAAATCAATTGTAAAATCTTGAATGTAGTTTTATTTAAGAAAATTTCGCTATCAACAGTCTATTAAAGGAGTACATGGCAAGATCCTTTCACTTTCTCCAAACCAAAACTGAAAGACTTGAAAAAAGAATCTTTATTGTATTTTTCTATGTACATACCTTTTTTTAAATGACTTAATAGACGTTATTTCTTAGAGCAGTTTTAGGTTCACAGCACAATTCATTGGAAGTTCAGAGTGTCTCCACGCCCTCTGCCCCCACACAAACAGAGCCCCTCCTACTATCAGCACCAGACGGTACGTTTGTTAGAATCAATGAACCTCCACAGACATAGTCACCCGAAGTCCACAGTTTACATTAAAGTTTACTAATGGTGTACTTTCTATGGGATTGACAAAGGTATAACAACACGTATCCACATTGTAGTGTCATACAGAGTAGTTTCACTCCCTAAAAATCCTGTGTGTCCCGCCCACTCATCCCTCTCTCCTCCCCCCCACCCGACAACCACTGATCTTTTTACTGTCTCCATAGTTTTGCCTTTTCCAGAACATCATTGACTTGGAATCATACCGTGTGTAGCCTTTTCAGATCGGCTTCTTTCACTTAGCAATATACATTTAAGGTTCTTCCATGTCTTTTCCTGGCTTGATAGCTCATTTCTTTTTAGCACTGAATAATATTTTATTGTCAGAATGTATACCATGATTTATCTGTTCACCTACAGAAGGATATCTTGGTTGCTTCTGTAGGGGGAAGAGGGAGAATCTCCCTCTGCCCTTTTCCTTAAGGTTCTTATGGCTGGCCAAATAACTAACAAGACAGGTTAGCAGGAGAAAATAATACCAAGTTTAATAACATGTATACATGGGAGAAAGCGGGGACACTGCGTTTCTCAACACAATAGCAGAAATTCTCATCTTAAATACCATGTTCAGCCAATGACAAAGGAGGACTTTGGGGGTGGGGGGAGTCAATTACAGGAGATTACCACTAAAGCACAGTAAATAAGAGTAAGGTTATTATACAGATTTAAGGCCTCACCTTCCACATTGATAAGCCTCTAGAAATGAGGCCATCCCCCCCTCTTCCCAAAACAGAGAGGGAGATACCTTTACAAATGGAGATTTCCCTTATAAATGTAAATGATTGTCTGGCAACTCCTCGCAGGGCCATCCAGAGAATGTGGCCAGAGAGACAGAACTTCCAATAAGATGGGCTTGTTGGTGCCTTTTCTATTGTAACCTCTATCCTACATTATCTTTACAGCCATCATGATAGATCTGTTCCAGGAAGGAGCCACCATGTCAAATTCTTTAGGCAGTTAGTGGGGGAGGTCAAATGTCCCTCAGAGAAAACAATCAAGGTAAAGAGATATATTTTAGGATGGCCAAATCTTGATCTCCCACACTTCCAAATTTTGGCAATTACAAATAAAGCTGCTATAAACATTCATGTGCAGGTTTTCGTGCAGATATAAGTTTCCATCTTATTTGGGTAAATAAATAGCATGATTGCTGGATTGTATGGTAAGAGTATGTTTAGTTTTGTACGAAAGTGCCAAACTGTCTTCCAAAGTCACTGTACCATTTTGCATTCCCACCAGCGACAAGAGCAATGGGGACTCCTGTTGTCCACATCCTAACCAGCATTTCGTGTTGTCAGTTTGGGATTTTTGCCTTTCTCCTAGGTGTGAAGTGGTATCTCATTGTTTTTAATTTGCAATTCCCTAATGATAGATGACAAGGAGCATCTTTTCATATGCTTATTTGCCATCTATATGTCTTCTTTGGTGAGGTGTCTAATCAGATCTTTTGCCGATTTTTAAATTGATTTCCTCATTTTCTTGTTTTCAGAGTTCTTTGTGTATTTTGGATAACAGTCCTTTATCAGATACGCCTGTTACAAATATTTACTCCTAGTCTGTGGCTTGTCTCTCTACTCTCTTGACAGTGTCTTTTGCAGAGCAGAAGTTTTTAATTTTAATGAAGTCGAGCTTCTCAATTATTTCTTTCATGGATCATGCCTTTGGTTGTATCTAAAAAGTCATAACCAAACCCAAGGGCATCTAGATTTTCTCCCATGTTATCTCCTAGTTTTAGTTTTGCATTTTACATTTAGATCTATGATCCATTTTGAGTTAATTTATGTAAAAGCTATAAGGTCTGTGTCTACATTCATTTCTTTGCATATGGATGTTCAGTTGTTCCAGCACCATTTGTTGATGACTATCTTTTCTCCATTGTATTGTCTTTGCTCCTTTGTCCAAGATCAGTTGACTATATTTGTGTGGGTCTATTTCTGGGCTATTTCTTGATTCATTGATTTCTTTGTCTGTTCCTTCACCAATACTACACTATCTTGATTACCACAGCTTTATAGCAAGTCTGGAAGTTGGGTAGTGTCAGTCCTCTGGCTTTATTCTTATCCTTCAATATTACATTGACTATTCTGAATCTTGTGTCTCTCCATATAGATTTTGGAATCAGTTTGTCAAAATTCACAAAATAATTTTGATTGGGATTGTGTTGAATCTATAGATCTAGTTGGGAAGAGCTGATATTTTGGCAATGAGTCTTCCTATCCACGAATATGGAATATCTCCATTTACTTAGTTCTTCTTTGATTTCTTTCATCACAGTTTTGCAGTATTCCTCATATATATCTTATACATATTTTGTTGGATTTATAACTAAGTATTTCATTCTGGGGATGCTAATGTAAATCGTATTGTGTTTTTGATTTCACATTCCACTTGTTCATTGCTGATTGAATAGGAAATTAATTTTTGCATATTAACCTTGTATCCTGCAACCTTGCTATAATCACTTATTAGTTCCGGCAGATTTTTTTTTGTTGATTATCTTGAATTTTCTACATAGACAATCATGTCACCTGTGAACAAACACAGCTTTATTTCTTCCTTCCCAATCTGTTTACCTTTTATTTCCTTTTCTTGTCTTATTGCATTAGCTAGGACTTCCAGTATGATGTTGAAAAGGAATAGTGCGAGGGAACATCTTTGCCTTGTTTCTGATCTTATTGGGAAAGCGTCTAGTTTCTCACAATTAAGTATATTAGCTGTAGACTTTTTATAGATGTTCTTTATCAAATTGAGAAAGTTTCCCTCTATTCTTAGTTTGCTGAGAGTTTTTATTATGAATGGATGTTGGATTTTGTCAAATGCTATTTCTGCTTCTATTGATATGATCATGTGATTTTTCTTCTTTAACCTGTTGATGTGATGGATTACATTAATCAATTTTTAAATGTTGAACCAGCCTTGCATATCTGAAGTCAATTCTACTTGGTCATGGTGTATAATTCTTTTTATACATTGTTGGATTCAATTTGCTAATATTTTGTTGAGAATTTTTGCCATCTATGTCCTTGAGAGATAATGGTTTATAGTTTTCTTTCCTTGTGTCTTTCTCTGGTTTTGGTACTAGAGTAATGCAGGACTCAGAATGAGTCAGGAAGTTTTCTCTCTGCTTCTACCTTCTGGAAAAGATTATAGAGAATTGGCGTAATTTCTTACTTAAATGTTTGGTAGAATTCACCAGTGAACCCATCTGGGCCTGGTGCTTTCTGTTTTGGAAGATTATTATTTATTCACTTTCTTTCATAGATATAGGCCTATTCGGATTGTTTATTTCTTCTTGTGTGCCTTTTGACAGATTGTGTCTTTCAATGGATTGGTCCATTTCATCTAGATTATCAAATTTGTAGGCACAGAGCTATTCATAGTACTCCTCTATTACCCTATTGACGTCAGTGGGATCTATAGTGATGGCCCTCTTTCATTTCTGATGAAATGATATTAATTTGGGTCTTCTCTTTTTCTCAGTGAGCCTAGCTAGAGGACTGATTTTTATTGATTGTTTCAAATAACCAGCTTTTGGTTTTGTTGATTTTCTCTATTTATTTCCTGTTTTCAATTTCATTGATTTCTGTACTAATTTTTATTAGAGCAGATCTTACTCTCTTCTTCTGCTTACTTTGGAGTTAATTTGCTCTTCTTTTTTCACGTTTCCTAAGGTAGAAGCTTGGATGATTGATTTTAGATTTCTTCTTTTCTATTATATGCATTCAATGCTATAAATTTCACTCTAAGTACTGCTTTTGCTGTATCCTTAAAATTTTGATAAACTGTATTTTCATTTTAATTCAGTTCAAAATATTTTTTGAGATTTTTAAATTGTGGTAAAAGACACATAAAATTTACCAGCTTAACCATTACTAAGTATACAGATCAGTGGTATTAAATATATCCATAATGTCATAATGGTATTAAATATATCCGTAATGTCATGGAACCATCACCACCATCCATCCCCATAACTTTTTTCATCTTATAAAACTGAAACTCCATACCCATTAACAATAACTCCCCTATGATTTTGTTGACTCTAGGTACCTCATATAAGTTGATTCATACAGTGATTGTCTTTTTGTGACTGGCTTATTTTACTTAGGATAATGTCCTCAAGATTCATCCATATTGTAGCATATTGCAGAATTTCCTTCTTTTTTAAGGCTGAATAATATTCCAATGTATGTATAGACCACATTTTACTTATCCATTCATCTGTTGATGGACACTTTGGTTGCTTCCACATTTTAGCTATTGTGGATAGTGCTGCAGTGAACATGGGTGTACAAATCTCTCTTGGAGACCCTGCTTTGAATTCTTTGGGGTTTATACCCAGAAATGGAATTGCTAGATCATATGGTAGTTCTATTTTCATATTTTTGAGGAACAACCATATTGTTTTCCACAGCAGCTGTACCATTTTACCTTCCCACCAATAGTGCACAAGGGCTGCAATTTCTCCACATCCTTGCCAGCACTTGTGTTTATTTTTATAGTAGCCATCCTAATGGTTGTGAGGTGGTACCTCACTGTAGTTTTGATTTGCATTTCCCTAATTATTAGTGACATTGAGCCTCTTTTCATGTGCTTATTGCCCTTTTTTTCTTTTAGCACTTTGAATGTATCAGCCTACTGCCTTCTGGTCTCCAAAGTCTCTGATAAGAAATCTGCTGATAATCTTACTGAAGATCCCTTGTATGTGATATCATCACAGACCCCTCATATTTGGAGGACAGGGTCCTCTTTGCCCATCCTGGGTTCCACGAGCTGTGTGCAAGCTGTTTCAGGAACACATGCACAGCTGCCTGCTGTGTGGCTGGGTAGCTCCTACTGAACTAGGAGCTGAAATTGACCAAAATTAACCACTTTTACTGTCCAAGACTTTCCTTGGAAGTTGCAAGCCTTCAACAGACTCCAGAGTCCAAAAAGGTTACATCAGACAGATTCTAACAGTGTGACCGCTGTCTCGATGGAAAGACACATTCCTGGCGCTTTCTACTCCACCATCTTCCCAGAATCCTCTCCTAGGTCAAAATATGTTTAAATTTCTTATGATTTTTCCCTTGACCCATGTATTATTTACAAGTGTGCTGCTTAATCTCTAAATATTTTGGGATTTTCCAGCTATCTTTCTATTATTGATTTCTACTTTAATTCCATTGTGTTCCGCAAGCATACATCGTGGTTTCTATATTTTAAACTTGCTAAGGTGTGCTTTACGGCCCAGAACATAGTCTATCTTGGTGAATGATCCATGTGAGCTTGAGAAGAATGTGTATTCTGCTATTGTTGGATGCAGTCTATAGGTGTTAATTATATCCAGTTGATTGATGGTGCTATTGAGTTCAACTGTGTCTGTACTGATCTGCTACTGGATCAGTCCACTTCTGATAGAGAGGTGTCAAAGTCTCCAACTACAATAATGAGTTCTTCTATTTCTCCTTGTAGTTCTATCAGTTTTTGCTTCACATATTTTGACACTCTGTTGTCAGGTGCATATACATTAAGGATTGTTTTGTCTTCTTGGAGAACTGACCTCTTTATCATTTTGTAATGCTCCGTTATGTTGTTATCCGGTAATCTTCCTTGCTCTGAAGTCTACTCTGTCTGAAGTTAATACAGCTACTCCGGCTTTCTTTTGATTAAGGTTCGCTTAAAGCTAGCCTATACGTCTTTCCCCATCCTTTAACTTTCCATCTAGTGTATCTTTATATTTAAAATGCATTTCTTGTAGACAATATATAGTTGTGTCTTGTTTTTTGATCCATCCTCACAATTTCTGTGTTTTAATTGGTGCATTTAGACCACTGAGATTCAAAATGATCGTTGATATAGTTGGATTAATATCCACCATATTTGTTAGTTTTCTATTCATTGCCCTTGTTCTTTGTTCTGTCTTCCTCTCTTTTTCTATCTTTTGTGTTTTAATTGATTATTTTACATGATTCCATTTTATCTCCTTTCTTAGCATATCAATTATACTTCTTGTTTTTCACCTTTTTTTAGTGGTTGCCCTAGAGTTTGCAATATACATTTGCAACTAGTCCAAGTCCACCTTCAAATAACACCATTCCACTTCACGGGGAGCGCAAGTGCCTTATAATAACAAAGTATTCCTAATTCTTCCCTCCCACCCCTGCACCATTGCTGTCATTCATTTCACTTATACATAAACTACAATCATCAATTACATTGTTGCTATTACTTTGAGCAGACTGTTATCTATTAGATCAGTTAAGAAAAATAGAAGTTTTAATTTTACCTTCTCTTATTCCTTCTCAGACGCCCTTCCATTCTTTATGCAGATCCGAGTTTCTGATCTGTATCATTGTCCTTCGCTCTGAAGAACTACTTTTACCATCTCTTGAAGGCAGGTCAGTCACTGAGGAACTCCCTCAACCTTTGTTTGTCTGAGAAAGTCTTTATTGCTCCTCCGCTGCTGGAGACTTTCACAGGGCGCAGAATTCCAGGTCAGTGGGTTTTTCTCCCAACACTCGACACATTTCGCTGCCCTCTCTTCTCGCCTGCATGGTTTCTGAGGAGAAGTCGGCTGTAATTCTGATCTTCGCTCCTCTGTGGGGCAGGTGTTTTTTCCTCTGGCTTCTTTCAGGATTTTTCTTTATCTTTGATATCTGAAGTTTTAATATGACGTACCCAAGTGTAGTGTTTTGCGTATTTATCCTGCTTGGTCCTCTCTGTGCTCCCCGGGTCTGTGGTTTGGTGTCTGACATTAATTTGGGGAAATTCTCAGTCATTATTGCTTTAATTATTTCTTCTGTTCCTTTCACTTTTTCTTCTCCTCTGGTACCTCCATTATGTGTGTATCACACGTTTAGTAGTTGTCCACAGTCCTTGGATACCCTATTCCTATTTTTTTTCCAGTCTGTTCTCTTTGCTTTCCAGTTTTAGAGGTTTCTGTTGATATATTCTCAAGCTTAGAGATTCTTTCCTCAGCCCTGTCCGTTCTCTGAATGAGCTCATCAAAGGCATTCATTTCTGCTACAGTGTTTTTGATTTCTAGCATCTCTCTGCTCACATTACCCATTTGTTCTCACACGTTGTCTACTTTTTCTATAGAGTCCTTAGCATATTAATTATAGTTTTTCTCAATTCCTGATGTGATAATTCCAATATTCCTGCCATATCTGCACCTGGTTCTGATGCTTGCTCTGTCTCTTCAAACTGTGTTTTTTTGCCTGTTAGTATGCCATATAACTTTTGTGTTGTTGAAATCTGTCGACGTACTGGGTAAAAGGAACTCAGTGCTGGTTCCCACAGAGCTTGCTGCTCTGGTAAGTTGTGATTCTTTGTATTTGCTTGTTTGTCTCTCCAATTTGGCACAGTGGTTTGCCCTGTGACCTCAATTCTCTGACAGATCTAAGAATTGATTTTCTTTTTGTTCAGTTTTTTACTTGTTGTTAGGGCAGAGTGACAAATTTCCAAGCTCCTTGTATTCCAGGCTGGAAGTCCTATACCTGTTTTTAAAATGCCAAACAATATAGAAATTAACTAAACAGAAAATCAAAGTTCCCCAACAAATATAACCCCCTAACGGCTTGGTGTGCATTCTTTAGAATCTAAGCACAAAGAAACACACATATGCGTTTTTTTTTTTTTAACAATTTTTACAAATGATACTTTTTACAAAAACAAGATCCTATACAGACTGCTCTACCACAGGATATTATGGACACTTTTAGTACAGATATGGGTATAATATTCTGTTTATTGCCACGTAACATTCCTTTATTTGCCTTTGCCTAAATTTAATCAATCCCCTACTGAAAGGTATGTTACTTCAAAAATGAAATTTGGGGGGCCAGCCCAGTGGCATAGTGGTTAAGTTTGCGTGCTCTGCTTCAGCGGCCTGGGGTTCGCAGGCTCAGATCCTGGGCACAGACCTACACACCGCTCATCAAGCCATGCTGTGGTGGCATCCCACATATAAAATAGAGGAAGACTGGCACAGTTAGCTCAAGGACAATCTTCCTAAGCAAAAAAAAAAAGGGGGCAATTTTGCTGTTACAAATAACATCACACTAAATGTCTTTTTACATATAACTCTGCCTACTTGTGCATTTCCATAGGATAAATTTCTATAGATAGAACTGCTGGGTCAACGGTTATATACATTTTAATTTTTAATACGTATTGCCAAACTGCTGTCCAAAATGTTCAATTTACATTCCAAAAACAGTGTTTAGAGATAGTATTTCTCAGTACTGTCTCTGGGTACTTTTAAATCTTTGCCAATCTGATAACAAACAAGGGATATCTTACTGTGGTTTGTATTTTTTTTTTTTTTTATTTCTAGCAAGGCTGAATATTTTTCATGTTTATTGGCCATTTTATTTCTTCTTCAGGAATTGCACAATTTTCATTAGATTATATAGAACAGATTTATTTTTAAGAATGGAAAATAGAGAATAAAAAACTTAAACTATGGAAATCCTCCACCCTAGGTATTATTGTCGAAGTTATATGGCCCACAAGGAACATTCTATTTTACTTCACATTCACCGGGTGAACACATCATTTGCTTAGAATCTAATTCTACGAGGCTTGTGTCCTTTGGAGGGAGTAAGCTGGTGAGTATACGCCTCCATGTCCTTGTTGACGAACACAGCGTCAGCACTACTCAGGCATGACATTGGTATGCAGAACCATTACACCCAGACTGGCTAGAAACTTATTGAAGGCCTGCGTCCAGATCTCAGCGCAGCAACCAAAGAGGGAGCTGGAGAGCTTGGAAGGGGTTCAAAGGAGAGCCACGAAGTTGATTACAGGGCTTGAAAAATAAGAACCGTGAGGGGAGGTTAAAAGAACTGTGATTATTCAGGCTTGAAAACAAGTGAAGGCTGAAGGGTGAATTAATAATGGAATTCCAATAAATAAAACTCTTACATGGTAGATGGTGATTGGCAATTTTCTAAATGTGCTGAGAACAGACGAAAAGAATTTGTACTTTAGCATCAGAAATTTAGTTATATGTAAAGAAAATTTTCCTGTAAGTAGTCAACTTCTCTCAGCATCAAGGGCATTTGCCTAATAGTAAATTTGATGTTCAGGAAGGTGTAAGTACTCCTTCAGGTCAGGAGCTACCGTCTAATGCATTCTTATTACAAAGAAAGACTACCGAGGGGAATGGGGAATACAGTGGCAGTGAGGCAGACAGGAGAGATGGAGGATGAAGCAGCGCCTGCTCTCAGAAAGGGGGGCAGAGAAAAAGGAAGGGGGTGGCAGGCGGACACAGGGAAGAGCGGGGCTGCTGTAAAACATGTTTCTTCCTGTTCACTGTTTGTACAGCGGATCCACTTAGATATTCGAGTTGGCGAACATGACCTTGATGCAGCCATTGCTCAAGCAAAGGACAAAGTTAATGAAGTTAGCTTCAAGCTTGAACATCTACTTGAGCAAATTGAGCAAATAGTCAAAGAACAAAACTATCAAAGGGTCAGTCTGCCTATTCAGCTTATTTTATCTCTTCCTGCCAGGAATGCAATTCTCAAGACAAAGCCCCCAAACCAAGGAAAGAATAAACTGCCTGTTTCTCGGTCTTTCTCTCTGAGCTAGGACTGTGCAGGCACGCAGGGAGTGGGGAGAGGGCAGTCTTTCACTATCTGCTGGACCAGGAGCTCCCCCAGGAATGGGAACTGTGGCTCATTCGCCTTGGGGTGGGAACTTACAGAATGAATAAATGAGGGCTTCCAAAAACCCAAATATTTGAAGAGGCTCAGAAAGCCCACTTGCTAAATCACAACTTTGTTCTCGTGACATTTCATGTTTTCTGGGTCACTGCTCTCAGTGGACTCTGGTCAGACGTGGGCTCAAAGCCGCTCCACCACTCACACTAGCCTCGTGTCATCTCTAAGCTTCAGTTTTCTTATCTGGACATTAAGAAGAAGACAGGTGTGCTGGGCACAGTGCCCAGCTTAAAGTAAAGACTCAAATGATGAAAATCTGTCACTATTAGGTAATGTTCACTTTGATCCATGGTGACAAATAAAATGTGTAAAGCAGTAGATCAAATGCCTAATAATTCACACCAAAATAAAAACATGTGTTTTATAAGGTTGATTCTTAGTCCTTGTCTTTGGCTAACGCCACACCCCAGCTTAGAAAACCAGCCACCACACTTTGGTATAAGATACTAATTGGGAAATATTAAACACCTTGAATGCATATAGCACCTTCCCCTCAAATTCATGCATTAAGCACTTTAAGAAACTAAACCTGCCTATTTCTCTTCTGCATAGGACCGTGAAGAAAATTTTCGAATGACCAGCGAAGATACAAATAGCAATGTTTTATCGTGGGCTTTTGCACAAACATTAATCTTTATCTCATTTGGAATTTTCCAAATGAAGTCCCTTAAAGACTTCTTTATAGCTAAGAAGCTTGTTTAAAATGTCAATAAAGACAAACAACTACCTGCTAATTTGCATAACGTTTGAGTTAATAATCAAAACACATTCATAAATGTGTATTACTTTTATGATTTCAAAGACGTCGGAGGTTGGAACTCACATTACAGCATTTTTACACTGATAAAATGTCGCTTTAACAACGTAGCTTCCAAGCGGGACACCACAAGCAGGTCCCCCAGTCCTTATTTTACACTTGGCAGAGATCAGCACAGTCTGATAGAAACAAAATGGAGCCATATAAGTAAATGCTAAGTTTTCTGGTTGCCACATTAAAAAGATTTTTAACCCTAGTGACATGTATTTAACCCAATACATCAAAAATATTACCATTTTAACATGTAATCAGTATAAAATTACTTACATTCCTTTTTTGATACGAAGTCTTGGAAACCCAGGTGTATTCTACACTCAAAGCACATCTCAATTTGGACCAGCCACATTTCAAGGGCTCAACGGCCACACGAGGCCCACAGCCACAGTACCGGACAGAGGAGTGCATCTTTTCCTGACTGCGTTCCACTTAGAAAGAGTCATCCCAAATCTCTGCTTTTTGCTATTTCCCTGAAAGATGGCAACTTTTCTTCACACAAGTAAACGGCCCAGAAGCTTCTCTGCACGGAGTTTTCTCACTTGGTCCCCACTAGGCCTTGGAGACGGTCTGACCACCTCTGGATGTGGATGGAAACTGCTCTGCCAAGCCACCGAGAGCATGGGGCATCACACCAATAGTGCAACTCCATGCAAAGGAACTTCCATCTGTTTTCTTTTAATTTAATTTTGAAATAATTATAAGCTCACTGGAAGTTGCAAAAATAGCACAAAGACTCTCTTCTCCAGCTCCCCCCATCTATTATTTTTAGAAGGGAAATCATCTCCCCTACAGTCAAACCCTTTCACATGTTCATGTTAGACACAAGCAGCTGCCTCTGGCCTGGCCCATCTCTATCATGTGGTCCAGCCAGTGCACCCAGGGCCCCAGTCACACACTATCCTGGTCCAGTCAGTCCTGGTCTCCCAGTCCAGCTGCTGCCCCCATCCTGGTCTACTGGGTCCTCCTAGTCCCCACCACCACCACCACAGCTTCCCATGCCCCACCTCCATCTGCCCAGGCCCCTTGGTCCCCCGTTCCTGATCCTCTGGTCTCTCTGGTCACTCCTGTGCCCCCACCCTGGCCGGCCTGGGCCCCTAGGACCCTCCACACCGCCCCCCCCCCCCCGTTATGCAGGGCATGGAGGACCCATCCCCCAGTCTCCCCCCTCGCTCTGCCCCGTCCCCCCGGTCTCCCTCTCCCTCTGCCCCGTCCCCCGGGTCTCCCCCTCCCTCTGCCCCGTCCCCCACGTCTCCCCGCTCCCTCTGCCCCGTCCCCCCAGTCTCCCCCTCCCTCTGCCCCGTCCCCCGGTCTCCCCGCTCCCTCTGCCCCGTCCCCCGGTCTCCCCCCTCCCTCTGCCCCATCCCCCGGGTCTCCCCTTCCATCCGCCCCATCCCCTGGGTGCTCCCACCACTTCCATCTCCGATATGGAGGACCACCTAGCCCACCCCAGCCTGGTCCGCTCGGCCCACCACCTCACGTCCTTTCCCACTGCGGTCCACCCGAGGGCGACACGGCTGCCCCCCACCTGCGCCTCAGCACTTCGCCTGCTCCTCTCGGAGACAGCGGCCTCTGCGCCTGCGCCACCGTCCCGGCGCGCCCATGTCGGCGCCCATGGGGGCAGCATCGCCGGGGATTGGACTACCGCACGCCGCTCACAAAAGAATCACGGGGACTGCATGAAGGAGGGAGGCCAGGTCCTCCCGTGCGTGTTCCTCCACCCGACGTCCAGCTAAACAACCCCCAGGGAGGAACATCTAACTCACGCCTCCTCCAATCCCGGCTTGGTATCTTCCAGCGTGAGGGTTTTGGCGGGAGCGGCGCGGCGCTCTGATGCGAAGGCGCGGAGTTACGCGCTGGGGTTTGCGCAGGCGCAGAGCCGCCCGCCCCCCGCGTGCGCAGACGCGGAGTCTCCGCCCTCGGGCCGGCCTGGCGGCGGCCTCACGTGGGCCTGGGCCTGGCAGCGGGGACGCTGGCCGGCATGGCCAGCTGGGTGTTCTGTAACCGCTGCTTCCAGCCGCCCCAGAGGACGGCGTGCTTCAGCCTGACCAACTGTGGCCACGTGTACTGCCAGGGCTGTCTGGGCAAAGGTCAGGCGAGGTCGAGGGGCCAGGGCGCTCGGCCGGCCGCACCCCAGACCGCGGGGCGCGGCGGGGGGAGGGGGCCTTCCAGGGGAGGGGCAAGGCCCGGACGGAGGGGCGCAGGCCCCAGTGGCCCGAGTGCCCCGTGTCGCGGACGCCCGGTTCCTTTCGGCAAACGGCGGGGGCCTCGGGGTGCGGGGGCGAGTGGGGCACCTGCCGGGCGCTGTGGTGACCGAGGAGGCGCTCTCCTCGCGCCGGGACGCCGTCAGAGCCGGCCTCTGGCCGGCCCAGGGAGGGCGGCGTTAGACGAGTCCCTGTCCCCGGGACGCGGTGAGAGGAGGGCAGGGCCCAGGAAGGCGCACCCTCAGGGCCCGCCAGGGAAGCTGGCGCCAGAGGCAGCGCGGGGTGCACGGGGCGTGCACACCCCGGGCAGAAGGGGCGAGCCGGGAGAGCTGCGGCAGAGCTGGGGTGGGGGGCCCGTCCCGTGGGCAGCGGGAGGCCGGTGGTTTCAAGCAGGGCAGGGACGTGCTCAGAGGTGTATTTTTCTTCTTGTGAAACTTTTTTATTGAAGTTTATTATAAAGTTTATACGAAAAAAAAGCCCAAGTGCCAAGCGCTATGAATTTGTACAAGGGGAGCTTGCCTGTGAAAGCAGCTCGCAGACGGAGACAGAGCGTCAGCGTCCCCTTGGAAGGCCCTCGAGGACCGCGGTCCTGCCCCCAGCAGCGGCCTCGCCTGCGCGATGTGGACTTCCAGGAGACGAGTCTCACAGCCGTGCCGCCCGCTCTGCTCCCGTGCTGGCCTCTGTTACTCAGCGTCGCGTTGTGACACTCATCTGTGTGCGTCGTGCAGTGGCCGCAGCGTTGTGTGATATACTCTTATCTCTTGACCAGTCTGTTGTTGATGGGCCTTTGCATTCTTTCTAGTTTTTGTCTGTTACAGATGGTGCTGCTGGGAATGCTGTTGTTCGTGTCTTTGGGTGAGCCCGTGCACATTTCTGTTGGGTATGCCTAGGAGTGGAGTTGCTGAGTCTGAGATGTGTATTTGAAAAGAAAAGTCTGGTGGCTAGGTGAAACATCAGTTGGTGGAACGTTGGAATTGTGGAAGAAGCTGTGCAGTTGAGCAAGTGACAGGTGATGGGAACAGGATGGGGCCATGGGGCTGGTGAGAAGTGGTGGGTTTGGGGAAGTTGGTTAGATTCAGCAGACTTGAGTCCAGGAAGGCAGCTCAGTTTCTGACTTGTGGAGCTGGACAGGGTCTGCATTGGGGTTTTCATGGCCGCACAGAGCGTGGAGAGGACGTAGCAGGTTTGAGTGCGAGGCCCAACAGCTCATGTTTGGACACTGAGGTGCCCGTGAGAGCCGTCCCAGGGGAGACGCTGAGGAGGCAGGTGTGTTTATGGATCTGGGAGTCAGGACAGCCAGGATTACATTTGGGGAGTCGTTAGCATGTAGATAACAATTAAAGATGCTGGCGTGAGGAAAGCACCAGAGGCAGAGGAAACTAGAACATGATGTCACCTTGGGAAGAGCATTTGTTAAAGAAGGTGTGTGGGGGAAAAAGCAAGTGGAGATGTTGAACTAGGCATTGGGGGGTCAGAATCAGAGTTTGGAGCCACCCACTGGATTTAGTGACATGGACGACCTTGGGCAGTGCTTCAGGACCGTGCTGATGGGCGCACACTCGATGTTGGAAAGGGGGCAGGGGGAGGCTTGGAAGCCCGTCTGGAGTACCCAGTGTGGACTGGCTTAGGGCCTGGGCCGAAGGTGGTTCCCAGGTGCCTCTGGCTCTTGATGCCTGAGGCTGAAGCACGTTCCAGTAGCCCAAGTTCATTCGTCTAAGAAACTACAGATGCTGGCAACACAGCAAACAGTGAAAAGCGGTGGGGCTCTGGGCGCACACTGACCGTAGCTCCCTACTTCTGCCGTGACCCATTACTCAGAGATAAGCCCTCCTTAAGTTTTGGTGTATATCCTTTGAGACTTTTTCCTATAGGTACAGAGTTTTAGAACAAAACATATACCATTTTGTAAGCTACTTTTATTAATAGGACGTGGACGTCTTTACATATTAAAATAAGTCTGGGGGGCCAGGCCATTGGCGCAGCAGTCAAGTGCGTGCGCTCTGCTTCGGCAGCCTGAGGTTTCACAGGTTCGGAACCCCGGGCATGCACAAACGCACCGCTCATCAAGCCATGCTGTGGTGGCGTACCATATAAAGTAGAGGAAGATGTGCATGGATGTTAGCCCAGGGCTAGTCTTCCTCAGCAAAAAGAGGAGGATTGGCATCGGATGTTAGCTCAGGGCTGATCTTCCTCACCAAAAAAAAAAAAAGTCTGTATCATCATTTTTAAGGCTGCATACGCTATTTTCTAGTTGCCTTACCAGAATTTATTTAACTGATTCCCTACTAAAAGACACTTGTGTTTTCTAATATTTTGTTATTAAACATCACTTCACCACTTGTTCACTTACTTGGTTTTTTCCATTTGGGTATATTCAGGGGTGGAATTGCTAGACTGGGAGTGTGTGCATTAAAACTGACACGTATGGGCTGGCCCGGTGGTGCAAGCAGTTAAGTGCGCGTGCTCCGCTGCGGCGGCCCGGGGTTCACCGGTTCGGATCCCAGGCGTGCACCGACGCACTGCTTGGCAAGCCATGCTGTGGCGGTGTCCCATATAAAGTAGAGGAAGATGGGCATGGATGTTAGCCCAGGGTCAGTCTTCCTCAGCAAAAAGAAAAAAAAGGGGGGGAGGATTGGCAGATGTTAGCACAGGGCTGATCTCGCACACACACACAAAAAACAACTAACACATACTACCAAACTGCCCCCCCAGAAGGGGTGGCTCCTCTGCGTCCCCGTGCTGGCCGGTGAGCCCCTCCCCTTCTGCATCTCTCCTTGGTGGTCTGGATTCGCACCTCACTGGAGATCTGCACTTCCGCTGCTGCTCGTTCAGGTCCTCTCACGCCCTTTCATTGGAGTGTTTATTTTTCATCGGTTTGTGAGCGCTGTTCACATACCAAGGACAAATATCGGTTTGCCTACCAACTGCAAACCATTTCCTCTCTTTGTCACATCTCTTACTTCCCCCACTCACAACAGGATTTTTGGATTTTTAGGAGTCTGGTCTGTTAATCTTTGACTCCACAGCTTATGGCTGTGATGGTGCACAAGGGGAATTTCCTTGCTCCAGAATCGCAGTAGAGACACGGAGGGCAGGAACATACTGCTGAGGGTGAATGTTTTCAGGAAGGGGCAACTTGAACGTGTTTGTGGGAAGAGGGGAAAGGGGGCCCACTCGTTCCACACACGGACGCTATCCTATGTGCGGTGGGTAGGAGATGACGTGAACACAGAGATGCAGGGCTAGCCCAGAGAGGACGTCTCCCCAAGACGGAGAGGAGGGAGGCAGAGTGAATTGGGTTGTTCTGTGGTAGGTAAGAGGAGGAGAGGCAGGGGAATCGAGGTAGGTCATGACTGGAGGCTTCTTTTCTCTCCGTAGATGACACGAGGGGACTTGTTTGAACTTCCCCCATAGGGACTTGGGGGGAACACCCAAGAGCTGTGGAGGGTTGCCCATGAGTGTTGCAGATTCACAGGGTTGGCATCCACAAATCTGTGAATCTGCTTCTCAGTTAAGTGATTCTTTTCCTGATTCTCAGTTGCATTGGACCGGAAGAGGGGGAGAAGGACAGCCCAGGGTTTGGGCTGGGTGTGCTGCCCAGAAGGACAAAGAATGAGGAGACTGCCATATTGATGGGTCAGCGCTGGGTTCCAGGCTGGTTAGTGAAGACACGAAGGTGGGAGGGTGTGAGGATGTGGGATGAGAGGTTCTGCTGCTCCTACAGGGGAGCTGAAAGCCAGGGAGGTGGATGAGTAGGGGCAGTTCTGAGTGTGCTGACACGAGGTGCTCTGATGGCCTAGGGTGTGGTCGTGGGAGAATGTCCAGTGTGGAGGGCAGGCAAGGCTGACGTTAGTGGCCAGCGCCACAGGGGTGCAGGTGTTCCGGGGTGATGAGTAGAGTTTCACGGAGAGGAAGCTCGTGAAATAGGTGCTAGAGTCACTGTGGGTCTGGGGCAGAGACCCTGGAAAAGGGCAGGTGAGTTAGCTGGACGCTAGCAGGCGAGACATATTACCCTTTGCTTCTTAGGTCCTAGCACTGCCTTCCAGGTGGCAGGAGCTCAGTAAATGCTTATAAAAAGCTCATCCAGTGCGTGGATGGGGGACTGTCTGGTGTCACAGCAGTGAGGCAAGGGGCAGAGCGTAACTTGCTTTATCCATTAGGTGGGGTGGGAGGAGCTGTTTTCGTTTTGAATAGTTAAGTTTAAATTAAGATATCACTATAAAATCTCTGAGAAGTATCTGGGGTAGATTTAAGTCTAAGTGTTGTTATCTTTGTGGTCACAATTTGGGGGCATATTTGCAAAGCAGGAGAGAAAGGATTGTTAGTTGTGCAAATGTTTCCAACTGTATCCATACCTACAGTTTCATCTACTCTCTGGACGTGAAAACATGTACGTGCTCTAATCCTGTATGTTTTTTGAAGAAGTGTGGTAATTTAAAGTCTGCATTTATATGTGTTTAAAAGCACCACTCACTGTAATCTAATCAAATTTGCTTTCCTTTTGTAGGTAAAAAGGATGAATGCTTGATTTGTAAAGTTCCTTGTCGTACAGTGTTACTTTCAAAACACGTAAGTTGAAATTTGTAGTATCTGAATGTTAATCACGATGTTTCCTTTTAAATCTGAGATTGAATTTTTAGTCATTTGTAGTGTCTAAGATTTTCATTCATTTTGCTGGGTTGACTCGATCTTACAAGATTTCTGAGTAATCAAAGTGCAGTTAGGATTTGGTTTTGAATACCTCCTGCGACTTTCTTTCCTGACCATGGATTGGCCCTATTCATGGTTTGCTGTGCTCTGTTCCTGGAAATGAAAATGGGTTGTGACTAGACCAGTGTAATACAAGCTCCATAAGAAGGTGATAGAGTTTGCTTTTTCATGGGGGTCACGTCTAATTGAGAGGCTTGTTCAGAAAGTGAATTTAGGGTGGATTACTGTTGCAGGAGGCTTGAGACAGTGCCTTTTGTTCTCTCTATAAAATATGACAGTTTAACCTGTTTGGTTTAAACTTAGTTACAAATAATTCTTCTCTTTATGCTTAGGCTCCCAGGTGTTGTAGTTGAGCTAATGTTTTAATCTGTAGCAGTAGCAGTTGTTTTTTTCTGATTACGCAAAGTTACAAAGTAACTGGTACAAAGTTACACAGGATGCAAATGATACAGAAAACGTAGTGGAGAAGGGGGACGTCCCCCAGGTCCCATTTCCCAAAGGCGACGCAGCCAGCTCTGTCGTTCCTGCTCTGTGTGTGTTACTGTGATTTATCTTTTTACAAAAATGGTCTTTTCTCAGTTGATGTTATATTTTGGGCACACCCACACTCTTTAAAAATGACCGCATAGAGCCAGCCCTGATGGTCTAGTGGTTCAAGTTCGGCGCTGTCACTGCTTTGGTGGCCTGGGTTCGTTTCCCAGTCGAGGAACCACACTATCCATCTGTCAGTTGCCATGCTGTGGCGGCGGCTTGCATAAAAGAACTAGAAGGACTTACAACTAGGATATACAGCCATGCACTAGGGCTTTGGGGAGAAGGGAAAAAAAAAAGGAAGATTGGCAACAGATTTTAGCTCATGGCGGCTCTTTCCTGCAAAAAAAAAAAAAAAAAAAGACCACATAGGACTTCAGTATTTTCCTGTTGGAAAACCTTTGGTTTTTTCAGTTTTTCGTTTCGGACACTCTTCAGTGAACATTTTTTACTAATGTCTCTACATAGTTGTAAGAATATTTCCGTAGGAGTGGGAAAGCGAGGACAAAGATTTAAACTTTAAATTTTTAACAGAAAGTGCCTTATTTGCCCCCCAGATATGTGCAGTTTATGCTTGCAGCCCCAGTGCCCGTTTCTGTTTCTTTCACAGCTGCTCAGACTAGTGGTTGAGGGAGGAGATGCCTTGAGCCTCTCTTTGCCTTCTTGGGTTGAACGTTTAGTTCATTATTTTCTTTCTTGTTTCCTGGTGAATTTATTTAAGACCGTCGTTTCCTGCTGTTCACTGCCGTTCCACGTCACTTCCGCCGTTGCTTTTCTTATCATTCCTAAATTGTCTCTGATCTCTCTTTTTACTTCTTGTTTAACTCAAGAATTATTTGGAAGAATATTTTCTAATTTCTAAGTGGTTAGATTTTTATCTCCACTATCATTTTTGTGGCAAAATTTTAGTTTTATGGCATTGTGACCAGAGACTATGGCTATATGGTTTTGTTTTTTGATTATCAAGATTTTCATTGTGGCTTAGTACATGGTAATTGATGTTCTGTGGCTATTTGAAAACAATATGTATTCTTAGTGTTCTCTGAGTGTCTGTGTGAGAGAGAGTGAAGCTGTTTGAAATGCAGGAGTCCTTCCTGACTTCTCTTTCTCTCACACCCGCGTTCTAAACATCAGATTACATGGGCTCTTTTTCCAGCCATCTCTTCAGGCTCCATCTCTTCCTTTCTCCTTGCTCCACCCCCACACGGGCACCTGCCACCTACGGCTCCTAAGGGCCATCCTTCCTCCTTTTGCTTCTGCTTCCTTGAGTCTGTTCTCACCCTGCAGCCAGAGGGACCTGCTTAAACATGCATCCCCAGCTTTCCAGGAATAAAATCCAAGTCCCCGCATGCCCGTAGCTCTGTCGCCTGGCCTTTGGCGGCCACCTGGTCCCCAGGCCAGCAGCTCTGACCTGCTGCTGCTCCTGGAGCCGGGCTGCTTCCACCTCAGCGCCTGGCCCTGGAATGTTCTCTCCCTCCCCCACTGCCTTCAGGTCTCTGCCAATGGTTCTGTGTGATGGTGGCTTCTTTGAGCATTGATACTATGACACAGTGTGTGTGCGTTTGCATGTGCGTCATCCGTGTGTGTGCGCACGTGTGAAATAAGTTCCACAAAGCAGTGTTTATCCTTGCTAAATGCAGCCCCCGTGATGGTTTCTATCCTGATGGGTTTTCTTTCGTTACAGTAAACACATCCTAACAGGCTAAGCCGATTTCTGGGATTTACTCCCTGCCTGGCACCTGCTCCTTTTGCTCTGCAGCACCGGCACCACTGACATTTGTATCCTTTGACTTGTTTGCCATTAAACTGGGCTGTTACTGTTACACAGAGAATAGCACACTGCCTTATCTGTCAGGTGGTGGGTGGCAAGGGAAGAGGAAATACTGAACCCCGGGGAGCCTGCGGGCACCTGGGAGGTAGCTGGCCTCTGGCAAAGGCGCAGAGCAGAAGGATATGTGGACAAGAAAGGGGTGCACTTAGGCTGGAACTGTCTGGTTGTCCAGCAGAGAGGAACAGCTGTCGTGAGGAGGTGAAGGCCCCCGGCATTGCAGAAGCTGATTGCTTCTAGATTCCAGGTGGTGGGAGACGAGACTTGGAGAGGGTCTTGAGTGATCCGGGCACACTTCCTCACACGCACTTCACTGGGGGCCTCGGGGGGCCATAGTTGAGGAAGAACCCCCACCGGGCTGAACCAGGGGCTGGAGATGGGTGGACAGGTTTCCCTGGATGGTAGAGACCAGTCTAATCAAGACGGCCCTGGGGTAGGAGCCCCAGGACACTTGACACAGGGTCCTCGTGACTGCTGTGTTCTCACCTTCCCCTTGCCACTGGGGGTGTTGACTCGGCTGTCGTGACCCAGTCCCCCAGTCGGACGGTCACAGTGGGGATGGGCCTAGTTTATAGGTTGCCAACTAGATCAGGACCTGAAGGAGAGGACCACACACCACCCAAGACCCTGGGCTTTGGTGTGGACACAGTCACGGGGGCATTTGGGAGTATTCCACGGGGCCGGGGTGAGAGGGGTACTTTTCTGCGTAGGGGAAGAGAGAAGTGGACACCAGCAACCAGAACGGCAGACTGGCCCAGCTGAGGGGCTGTCCTCAGCCCTGCTCCCTTTCTTCCTGGGCACCCAGCTAGACTCCTTCTCCTCCGCTGCGTCCCATGAGAGATGCCACTCCAGGCCTGGCCTCCACAACACCCTCCAGACAGCCCTCCACCCCCCACCCCACCCCACTCCACCTGCTGGATGCTGAGGACGCAGCTGACGGGAGGCTGGGCCTCGCATGGAGGGCCCTCCACCAAGCACGGTCCTTAGCTGCTGTACTGGCAGGAAACAGATGCCCCCTCAGACCACTGAGACGGGGAGCTCTGTGTTACACCACTAGCCTGCCTCAGTCTTTGCATTCCATGGAAGTTTTGGAATCAACTTGTCAGTTTCAACACACAGTCCTGTGGGATTTTTATTGGGTTTGCACTTAATCCGTAATGTAGGTATCAGTAACGTAGACATGTATGTAATATGGACTCTTCCAGTCTATGAGCGTGGCACACGCCTCCGTTCGCTGAGATGATTTCCCTTAGTAATGACTATGATTTTCTATTTGGAGGTTTTGTACGTCACGGTCAGTGCTGTTCTCAGGTGTTGATGATTTGGGATGCTGCGTAGTCGTGTTTTTAATTTCACGTCAAGTGCTTAGTGCTGGTATGTAAAAATGCAGTTTTGTTTATTAACTCATATCTAGTGACCTTGCAGAGTTTACTTGACAATTCTGTTGGCTTATCTGTAGGTTTTTCTAGACTATCTATACACAATCGTGTCATCTCTGAATGTTTATTTGTTTTATTCCTCCTTTCCATCCCTGTGCCCTTGTTTTCTGTGCCACCTGGCAAGGACCTCCGGTCTGCTGTGGAGTGGAGATGGCGGTGATCACAGGCGTCGTTTGTCTTCTCCTGTGTCCAGGTCCAGGTTCCAGTGTTTCCCCGTGAAGTATTAATGTGCACCCTGGGTTTTTTGCAAAGGATTTTTATCATGAACAATGTTGAATTTTATCAAATGGTTTTTCTGTAACTATTAAGATTATCATTTGACTTTTCTACTTTATTTTGTTAATGTGGTGAATTGCATTTCTTTTTAGAATTTTAAACCCACATTGGCTTTCAGGAATAACTACACCTTGGTTGTGATGCGGCATAGCTGCAGGTATAGAGGAATCAGGATTTTTGCGCCTGTGTGCATGTGAGAACTGGCCTGTAGTTTTCCTTTCTTATAATGCCCTTTTCAAGCTTTAGTGAATCAGGGTTGTGCTGGCTTCGTAGAAGAAGGTGGAAATTCTTTTCATTTTCTCTTCTCTGGAAGATTGTAAGATTGGGGTTAGAATTCACAAGTGACGCTATCTGAGCCAAGAAGGTTTTTTGTGGGAAGGTATTTAACTACAGACTTAATTTCTTTATTAGATATGAGATGATTCAGAATTCCTGATTCTCCTTGGGTCAATTTAAGTTGTATTTTTCTAGGAATTTGTGCACTTCATTGACACTTGCACGTCTCTTGTCATCAATGTATTTGTACTCCTCACATAGTTTTAATGTCTGTAAGATCTGTAATGATGTCCCTTTTTCATTTTAATAGTGGTCATTGTGCCTTCTCTCTTTTTTCTTGAACAGTCTTACCAAGAGTTTATCGATTTTTATTAGTATTTTCAGAGTTAATTTTTGGCTCTCTTTATCTTTATTTTATGCTTATTGTCTATTTTGTTAGTTCTCTTATTCTTTCTAATATTTACATTATAGGGTTATAAGTTTTCCTCTGTGTTCATCCTTGCCTGCATTTTGTCTGTTTGGCTGTATTATATTTTCTTTATCTTTCAGTTCAAAATAACTTGAAATTTTTACTGGATTACTCCTGTGACCCATGTGGAGATTGATGAATTTAGAAATAGTTGGGGATTTTTAGTTATCGTTTTTACTGACTTGTACTGAAGTGCAGTACTGAAGGTGTGAGCTCGGTGAATATTCCATGATGGGAACATAAGCAGCACTCAGAGCAAGAACACCCTCGTCCCTGTGACCCTGGAGATGACAGCCTGCAGCCTGGACTTCAGGTCTGCTGTCCATCAGATTGTCCTGACAGTGCCCGACCTCCACGTGCCCCGCTGCCACCACCTTGCTCCAGCGTGGTTGCTGCGCATTCCAGCTCCCCGTGCGGTTCACGCTCACTCACCGTGCCCATGTACCCTCTTCCCATGCTCGTCACTTCTCTCGTCTCCATGCTGCCTGCCAGGGGCCTCTTCCTACTAGAAGGAAATCCCTTTGTTAGTTCCTCTGTGCAGGCCTGTTGGTGACAGTTTCTCTCAGGCTTTGTCTGAAGAGGGCCTCTTGTTTTGCTTCACTTTGAAGCATATTTTCACTGGGTTTACAATTCCTTATTGAAAATTAATGCCAATTTTTAGTGCTTTGATAATACCCCTGCCTTGTTTATCTATGGTTTTCCGCAGTGTGGCTGTTGTGCGAGTGACAGTGTCGTCTCATAGTTGTCCTGCTTCACGGAGATCCCGCTCTCTGTCCGTGATGTCATTCTGTCCCCCTACCCTCCTGTCCCATTCAAGGTCTGTGTCACGAGGAGAGTGATGTCCCACCTTCCTGTCTTATTTGGGGTCTGCGTCCATGTAGCATGATTTCTTCTCCTTCACAAGGCCATAGATCCTAGTAGATGGGTGACAGCATTTCCGGTTGCTTTCATTCCTGGTCCATGGAGCTAATCGTATTGTTTTGGGTACGTCTGTTTGTGTAGCGTATCTTTACGTGGTAGGAATGGTCACCGCTTGCTCAGCACCCAGCCGGGCCACGCCCTGTGCGGGACACTGTTCCCCTTTTGTGTTACAGGGTGCTCACTACGGCCCTCGGGGGAGGTGCCATTTCTGCTTCTTTATACTCGGGACAGAGGCTCCCGGGTGTCGGGCGTGTGCCAGGGTTGCAGGTCTAGGCGGTGGTCCGTAGGCACGCTGCCTGGCCCTGCAGTGGTCGCGTCTCGGCCCCCTGCCAGCCTGATGCCCTGGTTGGCCCCTCTCTCCAAGGCCCAGGAGTGGATCCTGGAGGCACTTCCCCTGCACCAGCCCCTCCACAGTCTCCTCCAGACGTTCCTTAAGGCCTTGGGCCTTCAAGTTGCATTTCCTAGTTCGTACCACTGACCTGCTTTCCCCTAAATTTAGTTTCCCTGTCATTTCAGTGGAGTTTGGGGAGCACAGGTGGGTAAATGGATGGGCTTGAATTGCCGTCTTGGCGCTGTAGCAGGCTGACGGTTCCCCACCAGAGCCCAGCGTGGGAGGGGCTGGGGCTCGTGCTGCCTCTCCTTGGTCTGCTCTGGGTCCTTGTCTGTGCGCTTCTGTGTTTCTGGTTAGCAGCAGCTCCTCTCGGATTCAGGCCCGAAGACGGCTGTCACCCTGGCGTCTTGTGGTGCCATGGTTGGGAAGGAGGCAGGGCAGGTCTGCAAAGGGATTACAAGGAGGCAGACACCATTTCCTAAACCCTGTTTTTCCTTAAGTACCTCATGTCTGCTGTGTAAATAACTCAGCACATAACTGCACCTAGTTGAGCGTTACGCTCACAGCTCTTTTCCTTCTGATTTCGCCGTTCCCTCTGTGCCTGCTTTCACTCCTGGCCTCATCGAAGCTTCACTGGAGCCCCTCCGAGCAGGGATGTGTCCTGCCGTACAGATGAGGACGTGTGGCTCACAGGGTTCAGCCATCTGCCAGGCCACTCTGCCCTCAGGTGGGCACCCAGAGCCCCTTGGCACTGCCCTTCCATCCTGGAGGAGGTGACACTGCCCCTCACCTGCCACAGCTGCCGGGCAGCCAGGACGTGGGCGTCCCTCCCAGCGCCTCTTGGAGACAGTTCATGAAGTGCTGCTGTCTGCGTCATCTGCGGTTAATTCTAGATCTTGAAGTACAGTTTTTCACTGGTGCCGTGAGCGTGTTCTAGAAACAATAAACATGGACAGTGGCTCTCTTTCTTTTTCAGACTGACTCAGACATCCAGGCGCTCTTCATGGGCATTGACAGTCTGTGTAAGAAGTACTCGAGAGAGACCTCCCAGGTGAGTGGAGAACTCTTGTCCACCTGTCGTCCTGGAGACTTGGTTTGTGACCACCCAGGGTAAATGATCTCAGAAGAGAGGGCATATTTGACACGCTCTGGAGGCCAGTCTCTTCTGGGATGTGACCAGTGAGTCTTACTGCCGTCTGCGCTGTCTTCACTGTGATGGTGCTGCTGCTTCTGTTCTGTTGTTGCTGTTTGTGCTTTTGGTGTGTGGAGACGTGCTGGTCATTTGGTCAAGACACCCCCTCGATCCTCACAATCCAGGGGACAGACCCAGGATCTCAGGTTTGGAAGGGCCCTGGGTCCAGGCTGTCTAGATTCTGGGCAGCGGGGCTGCTGCGTGAAGCTGTCCTTCCTTGAGGGTCACGGAACCTGCTCAGCCCCCGGGGCCACAGCATTTGACTCCCAGACCACTCTGCCCCACACACTCTCCCTCTCGCTCCCGTGGTTCTCGTCTCCTTCCCGACCCTCCTCCCTGTCACATGAGCACGCCATGCCCCTGCACATCTCACCCTCTGCTCCCTGCTGCTTTGCAAGCTCTCCCCTACCCCCAGCCTCTCATGTTGTAAATCCATGCCCATCTCGGGTTCCGTGCCACATGGCTGACCTCCTTGGAGTCGCTGGATGGTCTCTGGTTCACCAGGCTGTCCAGGAAGCTGCCCGGGAGAGAAGGGAGCCCTTCCCCCAGCCCCCAGCCCCCAGCCCATCCTGCTTCCTCCTCTCTGTTAACGGGACAGCCCCCACTGTTGGCCGCATCTCGCTTGCCCTCCAGAAGAAGAGGCCGAGTTGGGGAGTGACCAGGAGCCACCTCCAGCTGAGGCCCTTCCCACAGGACAAGGACAGTAGGCCAGGAGAGAGCACTGTTCGCCCCAACCATTCTTGGCCTGTTGGCTTGTCCATTTGCGGGCCACGGTCAGCCAGCTTGCAAAGACTGTCCACTCCTCTGTCCTCAGGGAGGCTACTCTCTGGCTCTGACATGGCCTGAAGCACCCGCAGTGTCCTGACTGTCCCTCATTGTCCTGGAGGTTCCCCAAGGGGATGCATGGATGTCCCAGAACACAGCATCGGCACAAGGCGAGTGGCAGGCGGGGAGGTGGACCACCTCCATCTCCACATTCACAGTGGGACCCTCTCTCAGGCCAGGTCCCCTGGGGCCCAGAAGCTACCTGCATTTGTGACCTGTGGGAGCTCCTCACACCCACGACATTCAGAACACAGGCAGCCATGCTCCTGTAACAGTCTCGGTAAGGACATGGCATTTCCAGACAGCCCGCAGAGCCTCATGCTGTCTCAGGAGAAGGCAGGGCAGACTGTCCCTCCATCTCAGACCACACGCCGTGCACAGACATGGAGAGAGGACCGTAGAGGCAGCTGCCAAGTGACTTCCCTCCATGCCTCTAGGTCACACCATCTCGTCATCACGCACCCATCTCTCACAAGTGCAAAGAGGAATTTCCAGAGGCCACAGGGCATTTGAGATTGTAGCTCATTTATATCAACATATGGGTTTATTGTTATTTTTTAATGAATTAATAAACGTCTTAGATTTTTCTGAGTGTTAATTTCTAGTAGGTAAAGACTGACAGATAAACCCACATAAACAAAGCTCTTTGGACTCCTCAGTGACGTTGGGTGTAGAGCTGGCCTGAGACCACTCTGAGTACTCAGGCCTGGGCTTGGGCCTGCCTGAGTGCAGCATCAAGACCACAGCAGGTTCCTTCACCGAAACTCTCGTCAGAGGTCTCTGGGCCCCAGTCACCCTTCCTGATGTGGTTTGTAACGTTGAAACTCTTCCTTTTCGATGACCTGAGGTCCCTTTCTCATCTGCCCAGCTTCTACCCTGCGACAGGGCTGGTCAGCGTCAGGTCTGCAGACAGGGCACTTGATCAGAATGTGGACGCCCATGCTGCTCCTCCACGGAGACGGGAAACAGGCAGTGGACTGGACGGCGTCCTGTGGCAGGCGCTCCTGACCACTCAGCATGGATGCCTGTGGCCTGCGCTGCTCCGAGACCAAGCAGCTCTGCCTGAGGAAGCCGCTCCCTCCCTGCAGCACGGCCAGGCTCCTGTTGTCATTCTCGCACTGGCCCACAGGGTGCGGGCAGAGAGAGTACGTGCGTGGTCGGCTCTTCCTTGGTCTCCGACAGACCAGGTCTGGCAGTGGTCTGGCATAGCCTTTGGGCTTTGTAAAAATCTCATCAAGCAGTTCCTCTCTCTCAGTCCAAGAGGCATGTTCTCCACCAGATGAGGACTCATGGCCCTTTTTAATTTTCTTTTATTGGTACTGTCTACTCCCTGCCAAAGCCACAGTGGCTCAGCCTCTGGGGCCCAACACAGGTTGACAGCTCACACTGACAACTCTGAGTCTCGGAGGCTGGTCCCCACCCGGTGCAGATGAGTGACACGTGGATGTGTGGTCCAGACTGCCCCTAAGCTCGCATGAGGCTCTGTAGGACTCCACGCTCAGTGGGGATAGTCCCATCTGCAGCTTGGCACCCCCGCCACCAGAGGCCTCTCTACTGGGGTCAGTTTTGCCCGTGGCCGTGTCCTTTCTGCAGCCTTGCCTGCCCCGTCACGTCTGTGCCAGTCACAGGGACCTGCGTGCCTGTTCTCACCAAGGTCCTTGTTTAAAAACGGCCTGCCGGAATAAAAACAGCTGTTCACCTGTGCGTAGGCCATGCTAAGCCCCGTGCTCCGCGGCGATGATCCCAGGTGCCAGCTGGAGGCATCCAGTTCCCAGACACCCCAGAATGGCCGACCCTGGTCACTCCCGGACACCCCAGAACGGCAGACCTTCTTCACTCCTGGACACCCCAGAACGGCTGACCCTGGTCGCTCCTGGACACCCCAGAACAGCTGACCCTGGTCACTCCCGGACACCCAGAACAGCTGACCCTCGTTGCTCCCGGACACCCCAGAACAGCCGACCCTCTTCGCTCCCGGACACCCCAGAATGGCCGACCCTGGTCACTCCCGGACACCCCAGAACGGCCGACCTTCTTCACTCTGGACACCCCAGAACGGCTGACCCTGGTCGCTCCTGGACACCCCAGAACGGCCAACCCTGGTCGCTCCCGGACACCCCAGAACAGCTGACCCTGGTCACTCCCAGACACCCAGAACAGCTGACCCTCATTGCTCCCGAACACCCCGGAACAGCCGCCCCTCTTCACTCCCGGACACCCCAGAACAGCTGTCCCTCTTCGCTCCCGGACACCCCAGAACAGCCAACCCTGGTCGCTCCCAGATGCTGATGCTTTCTTTTTCTCAGTTTGGACCCTGCACCAAGACAGGAGGTTAGGGGTCAGTGTGTGATCTTTCTCTACTCTTGCTGCGGGTGTAGAATCCGCGGAGGAATAAGACCAGGGAAACGTGACTGTCAGCCTTGTCGCTAGGGGCTGCTGGGAAAGGCGCATTTAGATCTGCCAGAACTCATCCCAGCTGTGCGTGGCCCCTGCCTCACTGCCCTGCTCAGTGTGAGGTGGAAAGGGAAGAGAAGGCAGCTCCCGGGGTCCCAGGCTAACATGGGGGCTTCACTCACCCACACATGAGGACTAGCAGGTGTCTGCCGACAGAAGCCCCTCACCTGGAAGGCAGACCCAAGGGGCAGCAGGACATATGGACCATCGGTGTGGTCAGGGAGACTTTCTGGGATGGCCTTGTGAGCCATGAGGATTCCTGCAGGGGCAGGAGGGCTCTGTGGGAGCCCCGTGCAGCGTGTCCTCCAGACCCCGAGACCCCGAATCCCTCAGAAGATGCAGGAGCCAGGAGGTATGAGGCTGTGAAGAGGGTGTGTGTCAGTCCTGACTGCAGGCCCGCCGTGGGCTGGGCCCGCCTCCTCTCCACAGGGCGCTTTTCTCTCTCGGTTGGTACTAGACCCGTGAGCCTCGGGGAGGTTGCCAGCCGACCCTCACGTTTGCACACCTATAAGCAGGTTCCTGAGGGGAGTGATGTGGGTGATGGACGTAGAGGAAGTGGCCCAACAGCCCGCCCTGCCATCTGTCAGCTGTGCACAGAGGGCGACCACAGTTAGGCTTGCACAGTTACGGTTCAGCATTTCAAGAGGGTAGGCAGCATTGTCTGAAAACCTTACTGGTGTGAAATAGCTCTCTCCCCCTGGAGTGAGTCATGGGTCACTCGTTTGGTTTACGTTGGTGCTCTGGGGACCCCATCCAAACCAGATGCCCTGCATGCAGGCAGGCAGTGCTCAGATAAATGGAAAACCAGGGGTGGAGCTGATTCCAGGCGCAGAGTCCAGACGCGGTCACTGGCCTCTCAGGAGTTCGCAGCTCTGCCATCTCTGCTGGGCGTTGCTCCCTGTGTTGGCTCTTCCCACCTACCCCGGCCCCGGGCCCTATCCCAGTTTCAGGGTGTTCCTGGCTGGTGCTTTCTGTCAGGAGGCCATCCCATGGTCCAGTCACTGTTACCAGGGGGACGGCACACTGGCTGCCCCACATGAGTCGTCCCATCCATGGCCAGGACCCAGAGCACCACTGAAGCCGCACAGAAGGGGGGCAGGGCAGCCCTCGGTGTTTATGCTGTCTTCACATGGAACATACTGCTCTCGTTTGTGTTTGTCTGAGCGTGCCCTGCTGCGTTCATTCATTCATTATCTGGCTGCACCGAGCGTCTGCTCCAGGCACAGGGCAGCAGCCAGCAGCCAGCAGCCCCTGATCCAGCGGAGCCCACGTCTGTCCAGGCAGGCAGGCGGGGGACGAGTGTCTGGGGAGATGCATGTGAAGCAGAGCGCTGTAGCCTGCCCCGGAGGTCCCTCCTAACCTCTGGTTTCTGGGACCAGACATGCAGGAGCAGCCGTGTGCCATGTGCAGCTGACCTGTTACCTTCTCAGATTTCAGAATTTCAAGAAAAACACAGGAAGAGACTGGTAACCTTCTACAGAGAAAAGGTAAATCCAGTCCCATGCCACCTCGTGAAGGTTTGACCGTTTGACTTCGTGTCATATTATCCCCCGATGCCGTGTCTCAGTGGTGGGCCACAGGGCTTACCCTCAGCCTGTTGCACGCTTCCTCTCCGTGGTCAGCCACCTAGCCACTCTGGGGACTGACCGTGGTCACTGGGCAGATTCACCTTGGGGCTCAGTACTGACCCGTTGTTGTCCCCTGAATACAGCAGGCAGTTTTTCGTAAATGGCAGCTATAAAGTTGCTCCAGCCAATCCCCACAAAAGGAGGTTGGAAACACCTGTTTGTTTGCCGTGTGAGTATTCTCACTTGATTTTTAAACTAATTGGAAGGAAAGTAGAGCTTTAGTAAAAACCGTTAATCTGGAGCCTCAGTTGTGACTTGGATTCAGGTCTCCTGGAGGGACATGTAGACAGGAGAGGGGGAGCAGCCGGGGGCGGGTTTGGGAGAGGAATAAGGAGAGGACTCAGGGTGGCCCTCGTAGCGAGGCTGGGGCCCTACCCCGTCGGGCATCCCCCTCACCTGGCTGGGCCCGGTATCAGGGCCCTTGAAATGTGGGAGGCAAGTTAGATGCTTCTCTTTTTAACCGTTGTAGTTTTTTTAAGTAGAAGTCCTTTTTTAAAACCTTTAAAGGTTATAGAGTAAGGAGCCTGGCTTTGAAGCCACAGAATCCCGTGGCTACCTCTTTGAATGTGGAAGCGGTCCAGCCTCCCAGTGTCTGTCCTGCAGCCCCTGCCCCCTCTTTATGTAGGACGTGGCAGGTGTGAGGGTGGTGCTGCCCCTTAGGCCTGGCCGGCTGCGTGCTCGGTGCCTCCTGCCATCTCCCTCCTTTTCAAGTGCCCCTGGCCAGTCCTGCGGTGGGTCTGCACAGAGAGCACCTGGAGGAGACGAATCTCCACAGAGCTGTCCAGCTTGCCCTCGCCCAGCCACAGCCTCGTCTTCCCCCATCCTTGCCCTGAGTCCTGCCCACAGGCACCTGGCCAAGCCTCTGTGTGTATTACTTCTCAGTCCTCACAGCAGACCTAGAGGGTAGGTGGTATTAACCACGTTCTGCAGAGGCAAATGTAGGATCGGAGAGTGTAGTAACTGCCTGGAGGTCTGGCGGTGCCCACGCGGCAGGGACCCAGACCCTGATGTAGCAGTAGAGACAAGTGCGTGAGGCGGTGGTCTCTCCTGTGTCCAGAGCAGGGCACACTAACAAGGACCCGGCTGGGGCTACAGTTTATCTGGGCTCTGCTCACTGTCTCAGCACCAGCCCGTGCTGGAGGGACCGGCTCAGGACCTGCCTCCTGGTGCCCGGCTGGTGTCCTAAACAGCTGATGGCCTGGCCTCCATGTGCATTCACTATAAACAGCACGAGGGCAGCTCCCGCTGACTTATATTCTGGTCATGGTTTAAGGAATTGAGAGGGTCGGCGTGTCACTGGCGCAGTCTGTCTGGTAACTGAAGTCATTTCACTGTCTTCAGATTTCTAAGTTGGAAGACTCTCTCCGAAAGTCAGTGCTGCGGATACAAGAGCTGCAGAGGTGAGTGCTCGTGAGCGCGGGGCCTCTGCCTGCGCTGCATCCTTGGCGTCCGTCTCAGGTCTAGAGGGAGAGTTGCTGCAGAGGCAGCCTCAGTCACAGCCAAGGGACAGAGGAAGGAGCGCTTTCACTTACTAGAAACTTCCTTCGGAGCAAAAACGCAGTGAGGGGCCAAAGGGAAGAAAAGGGAGAGAAAGAAAGTGACACAAACACAAGTGGTTCCCCTTGGGGCTCCCGGGTGATTCCCGAAGCGATGAGGGGGCCTGCGAGCAGTGGGTACCCAGCGGCCCGTGAGAGTGACCGCCCTGCACATAGAGGGGCTCTGAGGCTAGGCCCCGCGGGACCCCTGCGTGCAGCTGATGGCCTCCTTTCTGCCAGGAATCATGCATGTCTGGTTGTCAGTGTGGAATCCATCACATGCCCGAGGTCAGCAAACACCGTGTGTAAATGTGGCGCATCTCACATGCCACATCGTCTTTGATGGTATGAGATGTGGTATAGCTTTCTGTTGAGTGTTTTAACATGGTGAATATTCAGAAGCCCTAGCTGGGTGAGTTGCACACAAGTGTAAAGGTTGTGGAGTTGATGACCCTGTGGGGCTGCTGTCTGACCAGCTGGTCACGTGGGCAGGGGTGACCCACACAGTGCGTGTGGATGCCTGCTTCCCTCTGGCATCCGGTAGCTGAACTGGAATGGCGGTCCAGGAGCCACGGGCTGGAGAAGGAGCTGGGAGGACCTGTCGCACTGTCCTGCCCTGCCTCTGCCAGCTGTTGTTGCTGTGGGTGCTGCTTTGTGAGGGTGTGTTCCAGGGTCAGCAAGCTACGTGCCACATCCAGCCCACATACCTTGTTGTGTAGCCCCCAAGTTGAGAACGGCTTTAACACTGTGGAGGATTATGAGAAAACAGCACAGCGCAGCCCTCGTGTGCCTGTGAGCCTGACCATGCCTCGGCCCTGTGCGCAGCTCGCAGGAGGGATGGCCGACTGCCGCAAGGTGCCTGAGCACGGCTCACTCTGAGTTGTCCTCCTCGGAGTGTGATTTGCTCTCCTTCTGTGGTACCATGTCTTCCGTTAGTTCTGGAGAATTCCCAGCCATTGTCCTTCCAGGCACTGCCCTTCTCCAGTCTCCTGCGACCATGGTCCAGACCCGACAGGCCTGCTGGTTCTTCAGGCCTCGTAACCTCCTGTGTTGCTGTCCTGGCAGCTGCTCTGACCGTCCCAGGTGACCTCAGTCTCCTTCCCAATCCCCCACAGCTCTACTGCTGCGCACCTCCTCCATCGAGCTGTGTTTTGGGTGCTTCAGTTTTACATTTCTAGAACATTCCTGGTCATTTTTATATCACGTTGCTTGCATATTTTTGTGTCTATCTTTATTTAGGCATCTCACAGGCAGTTTTTTATTTCCCGAACCCGATCTCTTCAGCAGTGCCACCTGCCTGTCTCCCTCAGGTGCTTGCTCCAGGTGGAGTGTTTTTGGCATGGTGGCGCTCAGTGGTGGGTCTTCCTGGGCCTCTGCGTTCTCCTCCAGGGAGGAGGCCCGTGCGCTCCACAGGCCCAGACCGTGTGGGCACATTTCCACCCTGCCTGGCTGTGCAGCATTAACCGGAGTGGTGTGGGGTGGGCCTTCTGTCACGGGTGTCGTCACTCATCCTCTCCACGTGCCCGTTGCGTAGCAACGTTTGTTTTACGGAGTCAATTGGAAGCAGGTGCACATGCCCTTCAAGAGAGCTGGGAGCCTGTGGCACTTCTCCCACTTGGTCAGTTGGTCACTCAGGCGCTCAGCAGGCCTTTATTGAGGTCCCATTGTGTTCTCGGCGTGGCTCTGCGCTCTGGAGAGCCAGGGAGCCGCAGGCCACCTGCCTGTCCTCAGGGAGCGTCTGTGGGGTGGAACGTGAACATGCATGTAGGACGAATGAGGCGGGAGGGACCCAGGGGATGGGCCAGGGAGAGCATTTGGCTGTTTCAGTCTTATTCTTTCAACTGGAATGAATTAGCTGGAAGTAAATTTTTATGGTTTAATTAATACTGTTTTTCCGTCATTTAGTATGAGATCGTCACAACAGACAGCTTTCAGCACAATGAGAAATTCAGTTTCGAGTAAGTGAAGTCGCGCCTCGGGGGGCGTGGGAAGAGCTGCTGAGCAGCCCCGAGTCTCTGACGCCGGGATTTCTGTCGCAGCCCCCGCAGCAAAGCCAGATGGCTGGCCGTGCCTGCCACCGGACCCATCCTCCTCTGAAAGGTGTGTGCGTCTGGTGGGGCTGGTCTGCGAGTTTGTGGACACCGCTGGACCGACGTTCACAAGTTGTACACATGCTGCCTTTGACACCCCTGCGTCTCTCCCTCGTCCCTCCCCCTCAAGTCCCCCAGTACTGGACAGTCAGCGCACACAGTCAGGAGTGTGCCCGTCTGCGGGCGCAGGTCCCAGGACCAGGTGTGTGGTACAGGCTGCCAATCACAGGACCGTCCTTGTGGCCATAGTGATTGGTTTGGGAGTGGTCACACGACCCAGGCTGCACAATGGGCGTCGTCCCTGGGACTCTCCCCTCTGCGGTCAGGATGGCCAGCCTAGGGGAGGTGGCTCGGAAACGGATCCAACGTAGAGGAAACAGGACAAGAGATAGAGGCTGTGCTGGTGGCATCATTGGGACCCCAACCCACCCTGCTGAAGGGAGCGGCCCCTGGAGCGTATTCTTTCTCCACTGTTGGTTTTCTTGAAGTGGCTGGAGTTGAGTCCCCATCAGCCCAAAGGTCCCGAAGGAAGGTCACCTGAATCAGCCAGGTTGGGCCTGGCCAGTGCCCTGGCTCATTCCCTGGCGCTTTCTCTGGCCGCTCAGCGTCTCGCATTTAGCGTGCATTCAGAAAGTCGTTGTTTAGATGATTCACTCTTCCTTCCCTCTGTTCTCTTTTTCTTTCTGCCTCTTTTCTCCTGCAGGGATGCCCAAATGATGTTTCCCCATCAACCTTTGGGTTAATTAAGGAACTAACACTTATTGAGCACTAGTTGTGTAAAATGTATGTGCCAGGCGGAAAGTGTTAACGAAAGTAAATAAAATGTTGCTGCCCCCAGGAGGTTCGGGCACGAGTAGGAAGAGCTAAGAGATGGGTGGCCAGAGGAGGGGCCGTCTGAGCCAGGAGGCGGCGTGTGTGGGCGTGTGCGGGGGTGTGTGGGCAGTGAGACGGGAATGCGGGGCTCCAGAGCTCGGCCAGGGCCAGACGGAGAAGGGCCTCCGTGCTCTGCAGATGAGGGTGTGTTACAGGCAGTGGGCGGCCAGCACAGAGCTTTGAGAAGGGAGATGACAGCGATCAGATCTGTAACTCCCTGAGCTCTGACAGCGTCATGGAACTGGAGGATGCTGCAGATGTTTGCAGGGGTCTTATGTGTGTGCTTCATGGTATTGTGTCATGGTAGGTAAGTCCCAGGCCCAGTAAATGTGTTTCACTGTCTGTTTAACAGAGTGGAGTCCATGGAAGTTGACCTCACTCCTTCCCCAATGAGGAAGGTAAGTACATCTGTTCTCCTGTGTTGCTTGTTTCCCAGGTATTTAGTATTTACAGTTTTTCTCAGCACTAATAAATATAACCATACATTTAACAGTGGACGGATCATGAACAGTGTCTCTTCAGTGTGTGTAGGACCAAGGGATGTGGTTTATAAACCAGGTCCTGAGCGACCGTCACGCGCGCTCTCATTCTGTGCAGGGCGGGACCATGGTCAGAGCGGGAGGCAGGTCCTGTGCTGTGTGGGGAGAAGCGGCTGCAGGGCCTGCCAGCCGCCCTGTGCTCCACCTGCCGGCTGGAGCAGTGGCAGGAATGGTGCTGAGTAAAACTGGGGTAAATCCTAGCGGCCCCGGTTAAGAGGTGGGTCGGAAATGTGTAGGGCTCTGAAGAACAGGAGGCGGCAGCTTCAGCTTGGAAAGAAACAAGCCCAGAGGAAACATGGCCAGACTCAGGAGACCAGGCCCAGCCCTAGCCCCGCCACCGTGCAGCTCCGGCCGAGTGTCTGCACTGCAGGCGGCCAGACACCGGAGCTGAGAAAAGGGCTGGGGAAGACGCGTGTGAGCAGTCAGGAAGAGGCAGGGAGGGAGAAGGCTCGGGTGCTGGGAGGGAGAGCGAGCCACGCCAGGAGTTGCAGCGGGTTCTCCCGAGTGTGAGCAGGGGTCTGTGCATGAGTCCTTGTGCATGTTGGTGACTTCACCGCTGTGCTGCTGGGGGTGGTGCTGCACTGTGCCTCTTATTTGCAGGCACCTTTCTAGGTGCTTGAAAAACCTGGACTGAGTCTTCCTGGTGGTCCTAGGAGGTGGACACTGGTGTGTAGGCTCGTTTGTAAGAAATAATGTCACTTCCAAAGGAACCGTCCTGGAGCCAGATTGTAGAGGAACCTGGGTTCTGGAGTGAGAAGGTGAAGTGCAGAGCCATTCCCAGCTCTGGTGGGGGAGACGCCCCGTCCTTGGCCATTGGCGTGAGCTCGCACCTCCTTTCCGTGCCCGGCTTACCTCCCTACGCCTCCCATGTGTCGGCCACGCTGCCGGACGTCACAGGCTTCCTGTCACACCTGGGAGGGCGGCCGTGGAAGCACCTCCCTGCCCTGGGCATCTGCCACCTGTGCACCCCAGCCCCACCAACTGCCTTCGAGGGCTTGTTAGAGGTGAGCAGCCAGCAGCTCCTGAGGAAGGCCCCCCCAGAGCTTGCCTTCGCTCCCCAAGGTTGAACCACATGCCTCTGCCCACGCCTGGCTTTGTGTCGAACGTTAAAGGCTGACAGACTGAGCTGACTTCCCGTCACTGGGGGTTACCTCGGGAATTGCAGCTGAGGGACTGAATGCAATGAACTGTTGGAAATTCCAAAGTGAGGAGTGAGGCCCGATGTCAGAGGATGTTCCTGTCGAGGGCCGGCCGGTGAACAGTGGAGGCCTTGTGGACCCTCGGTCTCTGCCACAGCTGCTCCCCTCTGACTGACGGCGTGGAGACAGTGGGCACGGCTGCGTTCCAGTAAAACTTTATTAACAGAAATCAGCTGTGGGCCACAGTTTGCTAACCCCTGTGCCAGAACAGAATGCAAGTTTTCAAGGAAAACTTCTCAGTCCGGTCGTTTGCCTCTCAAGCCCCCTCAGCCCTGGTGTGGTGCACGTGGAAGCATCTTTGGTGGAGCTGCTGGGAGCCCCTGAATGGGGCAGAATGAGGGATGTCTCCTGGAAACCCCAAGCTGAGGTTCCGGGAGACCACCCAGACAGCACAGGTGGGCCGGGGCCTTACCATCTGGTCTGCTGGCCTGCAGGGGAGGAGTGGAGGGCAGTGCCCCATTCCTCAAGGTGAGTGAGAACAGGCTCCCAGCCCCTGTCAGGGGCCACCAGAGGAGTGTTGTCCAGGGTGGTCTTGGCAGGGTCCCTGCCCCAGAGGGCTTGTCAGAGGTGAGCAGCTGCAAGCAAGGGCATCTCGTCAAGGAGGGTTGCTGGAGAAGCAGAGCACAAGCATCACAGCCAGCCTGGGAGACGCAACAGCCGCCACGCACGCCTTGTGGGAGTGGCCTGGGGCTGTGCCGCCAGGGTCAGCCACACTGCCACCCTGCGCTGAGCCTGGGGTCCAGGGAGAGGAGGTAAGGGATGCAGAGCCGCTGCCTGCCCGAGGCCCAACCACCTGCAAATGAAGATGGAGATGCTGATGGCTTGTCAGCCGTGGACGGGGACGCAGGCTTTGCCAGTCAAGGCTTTTAGTCGTACTGGGCACAGGACTGTGTACCACCCACACTGGCCAGTAGTAACCGACCTTGGTTTTTTTAGAGGTAGAATCATGACTTAGAAATATGAAGTGAGTACGTACTTGTTTAACTGGTGCATTAATGAAGGAAGCCAGTAAAATGTGAAAGTGGTTTAAGGGAGAATCCGGGGAGCGCACACACACCGGCCGTCAGGAGAGAGCCCGGAGCATCAAGCAGAGTGCACCGCAGCAGCTGCGAGAACCGTCGCTGGTGCCACCTGCTCTCTGCAGCTCAGCGCTGTAGGCAACTCCGGGACGCGGAGACAGACTCTGTAGCCCGAGATGACCTGTAAGGGAGCGTTAGACAACCACAGCCTTTCTGCCCATTTCAGAATCTTCCACGCTTCCCCGACGTCAGGGAAGTTCTGGAGCTTTCCAGAGTGTTTATTTTCTGGTGGGAAAAACTCTCCTGTGAGCAAGTTGTGAACAGAGGGAGACACGTGAAGCCAAGCCCAGTACGTATGCTCATTAGACGTAACTACAGAGGTGTCAGGAGGGGCTGGGGGCAGCTGAGGGCAAGAGAACCTTGAGGGAGCCGGGCCGTCTCTGTGGGCACGGCTGGGGTGCGTGGGAAGAGGGCGTGAGCGCCGTGCCTGTTGGCGCGTGCCCCTCCTCCTGGCGGTTGTCCCCGTGGTTGTCTTCTCTTATACCCCTGTGACTCCTAGCTTACCGCGTAGGGCCTCCACTCTCAGGTGCGCTCCCCAAAGCGGGCCGCCGTCGGCACCTCCCTGAGGCCCCTTGGCTTCCCACTGCTGCTTCAGGTGGTCTGGTCCTGCTCTGCACATTGGCCCAACTGCCTGGCAAAGTGAAACGCCAGAGTGACCGTTGGAATCCTGAGTGTAGCAGCCAGCACCCCAGATCCTAGACAGTAACTGCCAAATGTGCTCCGGAAAACAGGTTCTCGTGGGGCCCTGTCTTGGCGCGGCTTACTCCCAGTGCTCACAGCGGTGCCTTAAGCACCCTGTATCCACACGGCCGCTTCAGTGCCCTCCCCAGGTGAGCCCACGTAGCTGGGCCGTCTGTCACTCGCCTCTGTGTTATGGCCACCATCCTGGGCGTTCTGGGCCTTTAAATTCTTTTTGTTTCACCTATTACCGGATTCTCCCGCAAACAGAGGACTCAAGAACTGACCAAACAAATAAAAATCGTTTCTTATGAGACGCTCGAGTGAGAAGAGATAACTTATCCAATTCTAATCCAACGTTAGTAATTTTTGTCCTGGCGTGTGGGGATAACCCTTCTCTGTTGAAGTTTCAAATACTGTATCGGTTGGCTAGAGTTGGCCTGCACTGGACATGGATGGCAGCAACGCACAGAACAGGCTGGAGGTGGAAGTCGTGGGGGACAGCCCAGGTACGAGGCTGTAAGAGGAGCAGGTATGCCAAGGGCTGCTGTGGTGTGAGCCGGTGGGCGCAGCACTGAGAACCTACGTCGGAGGTTCCTGCTGCAGGCCCGCAGGAACCACGGGCAGCTGGGCACCCTGACTCCAGCGGGGTGGCCACAGAGGGGAAAGGGGGGCCTCTGGGAGAAAGGTGAACAGACAGGCTCTCTTGCGAGTTATTCTACACGCAACAGAGAAGTGAAACCTCCGCTAGGAGGGGCTCTCCTTAGGGTGAGCTGCGTTGAAGCTGTGGTTGCTGACCGGAACGATCCAGAGGTGACGAGTGAGAGCACCCCTGAGCAGGGGAGAGGACGCCCTGGAGCCGGCCCTGCCGTCTGCGCTGATGGCAGGGAGGCACGCTCCTGGTTTCAGTTCTGCTTGGGCGGGAGCGAGTCATCAGCCTGAAGTGTATGAGGAGGGGAGGAGGCCAGATGGAGGCCGTGCTAGGTGGACAGCTCAGGGGAAAGCCAGCCTGGTGCAGTGGTGCCGCCTGCCAGGCATTGCAGTCCCCGATTGCAAAGCCTCTCTGCCCGAGGGGCCTGGTCCTTCCAAGGTTAGAGTCATGCCTGAGGGCATGAGCCAGAGACAGCCGGGGTTGGGGGTGTTTGCAGAGGGTGCCCTGGAGCCAGGCCACCACAGAGCTGGTAGGGAGGCTGCTGGATGGTGGAGCAGAGGCTCACTGGGTGGGTATGTCAGGCACGGGAGCTGGGAAGGTGGGCCCGAGATCCCAGCGGGGCCACAGGGGGTGGTGGCCGAGTCTGGGGACAGACCCATGGGAGCCGGAAGTGTGAGGGGCCACAGGAATGGGGCCAGGATGGACCATGGAAATGAAGGGTCAGGCGGCGAGAACTCGCACCTGGTCTCTGCTTCTGCAGCACCTTTGTGTCCGCAGCCCACCCCAGATCCCCTGAGTGGTGAGAGGAGGGGCTCTGGGTAGAGTGGCGGCCATCACCAGCTCATGACGGACAAGCTGCTCTTGCTCTCAGCTCCCTCTTGGGGAGTCAGGGATGGCGACACCGCTTGGTGGACCTGATGTGGGTGCCCAGCCTAGAGCAGGGCCTTGCACACACACAGCTCCCTGCCAACAACAGTCGTCAACATCTGGATTTCAAGGTGACAAAAGTATGCAACCAAAATGAGGATTTACTTAGGATTTCAAAATTTCTAATGACAGCCAAGAACTTTGTTTACTTTGTCTCTCTGCCGAAATTCTTACAGCACCCGGTGCGTCCTCCACCCATCACTGCTGTGAGCCCCGCTGGGACAGGGGGATTTCCTGTGTTGCCCTCCTCGCAGGGAATGAGTGGAAACCAGGTCAGCCAGGAGTTTGTCAGGCTGATCAAGACCAAGGAGCTGTGTTCCTGATTCACGAGGAGGTTCTTGCTCTCGCGAGTGGCGGCTTAGGAGTGTTATCACTTGTTCTCTCTTTGTGTTCTAGCCTCAGGTAGCAGCTGGCCCGCCGAGGATCTCCCTGATTAGTCCACCTCAGGATGGGCGCATGGGTGAGTGCACGTCCCATCACTGCCTCAGGTCACCTCGCGGGCTTAACACGTTCCCCTGAAGGGACAGCGAGTCACAGCCGTCCTAGCTTAGCCGTGTGAGTCTGGCCTTCAGCGAAGTCATCTTGGGCGGCTGCGTGCTCCCAAAACGGTGCAGCTCCTGGGTCTGTTCAGGGACACCTCTGTGAGCACCATTCAACAAGTCACAGAAGAAAACCGCTCTCGTATCTCCTCCTGGGTTTGGACAAAAGTTGTATCACGGGGCTGGCTTACTGATAACTGTTGGAGTCTCCGGTTGGTTTCTGAAGTGAGCGCCGGCCCCCCCGCTGGTTCAGGCCCCTCCCCCCTGGGGTCAGTGTGAGTCCTCCTGGCCCCGGCCCCCCTGTCACCTCCATTCTGGCTCACCCCCTGTGCCCTCGCCCCCACGCCCTCTCCGCCCCCGTGTCCCTCCCTCACCAAACACCCAGCTGATGCCGTGAAATTAGTCTCAGTGTCATCATGGAAACGTTTACATTCATGGTGAGTGCTTTATTCTTAATCCTGAGCTCTTCTGTTTTCTTTCTCGTCATTGCTGCTGCCATCTTGCTTCTTAGATTCACTTTTCTTGCTGAAGCTGATGTAGGATAATTGCTCCAGAGAAGCCCTGAGATGCGCCGTCTTGTCTGGAGCCTTTGGCTCCACCTCACACCTGAGCGAGTGCAGGTGCCTGGGAGCCCCTGGCTCAGGCTCCTCATCCTCCAGCGCTTGGGGGTGGCGGCTCCACCGCTCCCAGCCTTGAGGAGCAGCCTGTCCTCCCATGTCTGCGGTGCTGTGCCTTTGCCTCTGGACGCTTTGGGGTGTCTGCTGGCTGGGAGGTGCCTGGCATGGGTGCTCATCCCACTCGGGCCTCCTTCAGGTCTTCATGCTCCCGTCCCCCTCCCTGCCTCTGCTGCCGGAGCCCTGTCATCCGTCCCGGCCCTCTTCTTTCACGCTTCCCACCTCGGTCCTGTTGTGTGGCTGGCGGGTGCAGCTCCGACACCCCTCCAGCGTTCAGTTTCTGTTGCAGTGATCTGATGTGTCACTCTTTAGCTGGCTTGCCCACATGGATGGAGCACCTGTCACACCTTGAGGAGTGCTGGTGATGCTTGTGCTCAAGTCCTGCTCAGCTGCCTATTGATGTCATTTCTTTGGTGATGCAAATGGCATTTCTCCTGGGCTGCGGGTTCTTGTCGTGCTCCTCCCTTGGTTGGGAGCGTCCTGTGAGGCCCACGGCCTTGCCTGCCGATGAGCTGCCCTCACGTGCCCTGGTGCTGCCCACGCCCCGGCCATTCTTCTGTCTGTGGCCCAGACTTCACTGTTCCCATTATCTTTTCGGAACTGAGGTTGGAGGCCAGCAGTGTGTGAGCGAACAGGAGCTTCTTAAACCGCCACGTCCTCCTTCTCCATACAGAAGCCGGAGGTCTGGCTGGCATGCACCCCACCGCCCTGCTCCAGTGTGCTCTTGGCCTGGAACACCTTTGCCACCTCTCCTCCTGCCAACCTCACTGTCGGGGTGTCGGGGGCTTGTGCAAGGACATTTGTCCTCACTGGACTCTGTCCCCAGCAATGTTTCCAGAAGGTCACAGGGAACACAGAGACCCCCTGTGTGTTGATAAGTATCGACAAGTTACAAGGGTCGCCCCACGTGCTTCCTGCACCCTGTGTGTCTGTGGTGCCTCCTTTCTAGTCTGAAGGGAAAGGGCCTCGTTTCTGTGACTGTCGATGCTTCTGAGCGTTTTCATTTTAGTCATCTTGTGATTTGTCTATGAGTTGTCTGTTTTTCCATTTTCCCTTCGTGTGCGTGGAACCCTCAATATGAAGGGTATGACCTTTTACCCAATTTGCTTTTTAATTTTGTATTTGACTTTTTGCATTTTAGATACTTAACATTTTTATGTTCTCAAATCTGTTGCTATTATCTTTTTTATTTCATAGGTTTTTATGCTTAGATAGGTTTTTTCCATACCCAAATTATTTTATTTTAGTTTTTAATGTTTACCTTTTTCCAAATTCTTTGGAATATATTTTGAGAGAGATATGTTGTAAGATGACTGTCCTACTTGGTATTTCTATAATTTATTTTGAAAATATTTCAAGCACACTGAAATATGGTAAAACAGTATAAAAACTCCCCTGTTCTCGTCACCTGGACTCCCCACTGTGAACGTTGTGCCAGATTTTATCCTTCTCTGTTACCGTTGGGGTTTCTCTGAGCCCCTGAGAGCGTGTTGCAGACATGGTGCCCCGCCCCCCTAAAAGACAGGGGGCCTCCTCTGCAGAACTGCCCGCAGCCCAGGCACGCTGAGCATTGACACAGCTCGGTCCATCGGCCGTCGCGGCAGGAACCTCCTTCTCCTCTCTGTCCACAGTCCCGTGTAAAGACACGCTGTGTCTGGTTGTAATGCCTCTTCAGTCTCCTCCAGGCTGGAACAGACCCTCCCACCTTCCCTGTCTTTTCTGTCCTCAACACTTTTAAAGAATATAGACCTTAAATTCTAAAAGATGACCCGTGAGCTGGCTTGTCTGGTGCTTGTTTCCTCATGAGACCAGACCAAGCTCTCCTGGCAGGAACGCCCCAGAAATGCTGCTGCTCGTCTTGGCACATCAGGTCAGGGCACACAAAGTCGCCCCGTCACAACGTGGGGACATCCACCTCGTCACCTGGCTGCACTGGTGTTCTGTCAGTTTTCCAAGCTAGCGCCGTGTCCTGCTGTGGTGAGTGTCCTGTGGAAGCTGATTGTCTGTTTTTCATGCAGCCTTCCCCCCAGTGGTCACCACCACTCTGATGACTGCCACACAGTAATCTCTCTGCATCCACGGGTCCTTCTGTGTGTATTAGCTAGCATGCTGCTGTAAGGAAGAGCTTTCCCTTTTATCTGATTTATGATGCATTCGTTCATTTATAGCAATATAGATTCATAGATTGCTGTTTTATTCAACGGGTTGTATTCTTTACTCACATTCTCCCAGATTTGGTCATATGCAAAATGCTTTTATTTTTTTATTTATTTTTTTCTTTGGAAGGATTGAGACAGGGTAAATAGTTAAATTTTCATTTTTATTTTTTTTTCTTTTCTTTTTTTTTTTTTTGTGAGGAAGATCAGCCCTGAGCTAACATCCATGCTAATCCTCCTCTTTTTGCTGAGGAAGACCGGCTCTGAGCTAACATCTATTGCCAATCCTTCTCCTTTTATTTTTTTCCCCAAAGCCCCAGTAGATAGTTTTATGTGATAGTTGCACATCCTTCTAGTTGCTGTATGTGGGACGCGGCCTCAGCATGGCCGGAGAAGCGGTGCATTGGTGCACGCCTGGGATCCAAACCCGGGCCGCCAGTAGTGGAGCGCGCGCACTTAACCGCTAAGCCACGGGGCCAGCCCAGCAAAATGCTTTTAAAAAATACCAACCAAAAATTCCGTGTCCAGTAGAATTCTCCTTTAAAAATGAAGATAAGGGGCCGGCCTGGTGGCACGGCAGTTAAGTTGATGCACTCTGTTTCAGCAGCCCGGGGTTCGCAGGTTCGGAGCCCGGGGTTCGCAGGTTCATATCCCAGACACACACCGACACACCACTTGTCAAGCCATGCTCTGGTGGCGTCCCATATAAAGTAGAGAAAGATGGGCACGGATGTTAGCCCAGGGCCAGTCTTCCTCAGCAAAAAGAGGAGGATTGGTATCGAATGTTAGCTCAGGGCTGATCTTCCTCACAAAAAAAAAAACAAAAAAAAAACAAGATAAAATAAAGATATTCACATGGGGCCAGCACTGTGGCGTAGCGGTTAAGTGGGCGTGCTCCGCTGCAGCGGCCTGGGGTTTGGATCCCCGGGGCGTACCGACGCACCACTTGTCAAGCAATGCTGCAGCAGTGTCCCATATAAAGTGGAGGAAGATGGGCACAGATGTTAGCTCAGGGCCGGTTTTCCTCGGCAAAAAGAGGAGGATTGGCATGGATGTTAGCTCAGGGCTGATGTTCCTCACAAAAAAAGATATTCACAGAGTAAGAAAAACAGTTCCTTGCTAACAGACCTGCCCTAAAAGAAATGCTAAAGGAAGATGTTTACACTGATGGTACCTGACTCCTCTGGAAGGAACAAAGAGCATCAGAGGGTGAGCACGTAGGTGAGTATAAGACACTACATTCTTATTCTGTCTCCACTGCTGAACAAAACATAAGGTTGTTGAAGCAAAGCAATTTTTGTTGGGTTATAAGAAATAGCTGTAACATATACCACAGTAAGCACAGAGGAGGGGAAGGAAATGGAGCTGTGTTGGGGCAGAGGTGCTGCATTTCACTAGAATTAAGTCTGTATTAACTAGAATTAGACTTGTTTAGTTTAAAGTAACCACAACAAATATAACTCCAAAAATACAGTTTAAAAATCAAGAGGAATTAAAATATTACATTATTGCATCACATTACATTATTAAATTAAAATACTACATTAAAAAGTATATGGGGCCGGCCTGGTGGCGTAGTGGTTAAGTTTGCATGCTACACTTCAGCGGCCCGGGGTTTGCAGGTTTGGATCCCGGGTGAGGACTGACATACCGCTTGTCAAGCCATGCTGTGGAGGCATCCCATATAAGGTAGAGGAAGGTGGGCACGGATGTTAGCCCAGGACCAATCTTCCTCAGCAAAAAGAGGAGGATTGGCAACGGATATTAGCTCAGGGCTAATCTTCCTCACCAAAAAAAAAAAAAAATCATTTAACACACAAGAAGGCAATAAAGGCAGACTAAAGGAAAAAGACATGAGGCATCCAGAAATAAATAGCAAAACAACAGATGTAAATCACTTCGTATCAATGCTTATATTAAACATAAATAGACTAAACACGCCAATCAGAAGGCAGAGATTTTCAGACTAGATAAAGCCGTATGCAACTACACGCTCTCTACAAGAGACATGCTTTAAATTCAACACAAATAAGTTCAAAGTAAAAGGATGGAAATAATACAATGCAGACAGTAACTAGATGAGAGCTAGAGCAGGATGTCACTATCAGACAGAAGAGACTTTAGGACAAAGAATGTTTCTGGAGACAGGGAAGAAGATCTCATAACAATAAAGGGTTACTGTGTCAGGAAGACACAACAATTATAATGTATACACATGTAACAACAGAGCAGACATACAAGCAAAAACTGACAAAATGGAAAGAAGAAATAGACAATTGTCTAATACATGTTGCAGGTGTCAGAGATGCAATTCTAGAAGCCACACAGAAAACCAGGCTCACAGACAACCAAGAGGTTGCATTCATTTTCATTTACTTATAATGTAGATGTATCATATCGATCTTTTTCCAAACAACCCATAGCTGGAAATAAATTTATTTCACACAGTTCATAACAACTACATATGTATCTATCCATCTTATCTATATATTTGTGTGTGGTGTGTATATATGCCATATCATTGAATGGCAGAAGACCGATCCAGTGGTATGAGGTTACTTTTAATTGTCGAAAAGTCAAAAAAGCATCAGCAACAGTTTGATTGTCTCATGTCAAGGTCAGACAGTATCTAAGTACTTTCTGAAGCAGGTAGTCAAAATGATGTGTGCCCAACTCTAGTATAAAATGCCTAGAACAAAGGCTATATATTATTTTCCTTTGAAAACTGGACCCATGTGACAGTGTTCTTGTGAAAATATTAGCAAGTCGTGGTTGTTTGGAAGAACTGTGGCCATGTGGGTACAATTGATTAAAAAAAAAAAGAAACAGACAATTCAGTTTTAGATCTCTCAGTGCCCTCAGAGATTGATAGGACAGCTAGACAAGGAAAGATGCAAAGGGGAGCAGGAGCAAGCAAGGTATGAGGCACTAGGAAACAACAGCAGAGGGGCGCAGACCTGGCCTGTTGACAGAAACTAAACGTGAGTGCACCAGGTGCTCTAGTAAAAAAGCAGACTGCTAAGAGAGAAAGACCCAACTAGATGCTCTCTACAGGAGATACACTTTAGATTCAAAGATACAAATAGGTTGAAAGAAAAATTATAGAAAAAAACATATCAAGCACACAGTAACCAATACTGAGCTGGAGTGGCTGTTTTCATGTCAGACAGGAGGTTTTGAGATAAGAAATATTACTGGAGACAAAGAGGGGCATTTCATGATGATAAAAGGGTCAATATATCAGGAAGACATAACAATTATTAGTGTAGACACACCAAAAAAGAAAGCCCTAAAATACATGAGGCAAAAACTGACAATTAAAAAACGAAATAGTTAATTCAACAATTATGATTTGGATATTTCAATCGCCCATGCTCAATAATTGATATAACAGTTAGACAAATAATAATAAGATAGGCGACTTGAACAACACTACTATCCCAATTGACTTATCTGACAAATATAGACCCCACCCAACAACAGCAGAATACACATTCTTTTCGAGTGCAAATGGAACATTCTCCAAAATAGATCATATACTAGGACATAAAACAAGTCCCAATACGTTTAAAAGGATTGTAATCATACAAAGTGTATTTTCAGACCACAATGGAATTAAGTTGGAAATCAGCAACAGAAGAAAAATCTGAGAATAAAATGAATATTTGGAAATTAAACAACACAATTCTAGCTAACTTATGGATCAAAGACAAAATCACAAGTAACGTCAAAAAATATTTTGAGCTGAATGAAAAAATACAACATCAAAATTTATAGGATGCAGATAAAGCAATGCTTAGATGGAAATGTATGGCTTCAAATACATTGGAAGGGAAGGAGATTTAAAATCAGTCATCTAAGCTTCCACCTTAGGAAGCTACAAGAGAACAGAGTAGAAATCTATGAAAACAAAAACAATAGAGAAAATCAGTGAAACCTCAAGTTTGTCTTTTGAAAATATTAACAAAATTGGTAAACTTTTACTTAGACTGACCAAGAATGAAAGAACACAAATTACCAGTATCAGGAATGAAAGGGGACATCACTACGTACCCTACAGATATTAAAGGAATTATAAGGGAATATTATGAACAACTCTATGCCAACAACATAGACGATTTACATGAAATCGACAAATTCCTAGAAAGACAGAAATTAGCAAAAATACCTCAAGAAGAAGAAGTAAATCTGGATAGATCTCTATCAAGTAAAGAAACTGAATTAGTGCTTTCTAAATCTTTCCACAAAGAAAAGCCTGTTTCCCAATGGCTTCGTGGGTGAATTCTATGAAACATTTAAAGAAGAACTAATACCAATCCTATGTGAACTTTTTCAGAGAATAGGAGAAGATCAAACGCTTCCCAGTGCATTTTATGAGATCAGTAATATCTTAGTAACAAAGCCAAAGACAACACAAGAAAGAAAAATGAGCAGTATTCCACATGAATATGGATGCAAAATTCTTTAAAAAGATACAATGTAATCAAATCTAGCAGCATATGAAAAAGGTTATATACCATCACCAAGTGGGGTTTATCCCAGGAATTCAAGGTTATTTGACATCTGAAGATCAGTTAATATAAAAAACTGTGTTAGTAAAGGACCTAAAAACATAAGGTATTTTCAAGAGAAAAAATTGACAAAATTCTACAACTATTCATGGCAGAAACTCTCGAGAAACATGCCGTAGAAGGGAACTTCCTCAATCTGATAAAGGGCATCTATGGAAAACCTGCAGCCGCCATCATAATGTTGGAAGATTGAATGTTGTCTCTCGACACCAGGAACAAGGCCAGGATGCCCACATGTACCACTTCTCTCCGCCTCTGTGCTGGAGGTTCTAGCCAGGGCAGTGAGGCAAGAAAAAAAGGCACACAGATTGGAAAGGAAGACGTGTAGACAGCATGATCTTGTAGGTAGAAAATCATAAAGAATCTGTAAGAATACTACTAGCAACCATAAACAAGGTTGGTAACATTACAGGATGCAAGATCCATATGCAAAAATCAATTGTAATTCTATATACAGACATGCGCCGCATAACGACCTTTCAGTCAATGACGGACCATGTATGCAATGGTGTTCCCGTAGAGTAGTACCATATAGCCTAGGTGTGTAGTAGGCTATACTGTCTACAAAACCATCTGCAAAACATCTACGTGTAAGTACACTCTATGATGTTCACATGATGACGAAATTGCCTAATGGTGCATTTCTCAGAACATGTCCCCATCATTAAGTGACACATGACTGTACTAACAACAAACAGTCCAAAATTGAAATTAATCAATTGACCATAAGTGTCAAGATTTTGTTCTGGACTTTCTATTCTGTTCTATTGGCCAATATAGTCTGTCCTTTCGTAAATACACTGTCTTGATTACTTCGCTTTATAGGACGTTTGGAAGTCCGACAGTGTAAGCCCTCTAACTCTGTTCTTGATTGACCAAAGTAATTTTGGCTATTCTAGGTCATTTGCATTTCCATGTAAATTTTAAAATCCATTTGTCAAATTCTACCAAAAAAGCCTGGGATTTTGATAGGAATTGTATTGAATCTGTACATCAGTTTAGGGGAGAATTGCTATCTTAACAATTTTGAGTCTTTCGATTCATAGACATGACATATCTATCTCTCCATTTATTAACTCTTTAATTTGTCTAAGGTATCTTTTGTAGTTTTCAGTATACAAGTCTAATACTTTATTGATAAATTTATACCTAAGTATTTTTGATGGTGAAATTTTCTTTAATTTTCAGATCAGTTGTAGTTTGCGTGATATGTCTTTTTACATCCTTTTGTTTTCAACCTGTTTGTGTCTTTGATTCCAAAGTGTGCCTCTTGTAGACAATATGTGGTTAGATCTTGCTTTTTTTTTTGTTTAATCCATTCTTGTAATCTCTGCCTTTTGATTGGAGTGTTCAGTCCATTGACAGTTAATATAGTTGTTAATATGTTTGGATTTGTGTCTGCCTTTTTCCTATTTGTTTTATGTACGACTTGGGGTTTTTTTTGTTTTAAGTGATCCATCGTCTGGCCACATTGACAAATAGGATCTTTTTTTTTTGTTTTTTTGCTGGGAAAGATTCACTCTGAGCTAACGTCTGTTGCCAATCTTCCTCTCTCTCTCTCTTTTTTTTTTTTCTCCTCTGCTCCCCAAAGCCCCAGTGCATAGTTGTATATTTCAGTTGAAGGTTCTTCTAGTTTTTCTATGTGAGTTGCTGCCACAGCATGGCTACTGACAGATGAGTGGGGTGGTTCCAAGCCTGGGAACTGAAACCGGGCTGCCCAAGCGGTGAGAGCACCGAACTTTAACAACTAGGCCGTCAGGGCTGGCTCCTTAATTTCCTTCTTTTGCATTAAATATTTTTAGTGTACCATTTTGTTATAGACTGAGTTGTGTCCCCTCAAAATTCACATATTGAAGCCCTGACCCCCGGTGTGACTATGTTTGGAAATAGGGCCTCTGGGAGGTAAATGAGGTCATAAGGGTAGGGGCCTAATCTGGTAGGGTTAGTGTCCTTATAAGAAGAGACACCAGAGAGCTCACGAGCTCATGCTCTCCGTGAGGACACAGCAAGAAGGCAGCTCTCTGCAAGCTGGGAAGTGAGCCCTCACCAGCCACCGACTCAGCCAGCACCTTGATCTCGGGCCACCAGCCTCCAGGACTGTGAGAATGAAATGTCTGTTGCTTAAGCCCCAGTCTGTGGTGGTCTCTTATGGCAGCCCAAGCAGACTGAGACACGTTTGATTCCTGTGTTGATATTTTGCAATGTGTTGTGTTATTTTCTTAGTGGTTGCCTTAGGGATCACAATATGCACCTTCTAATCTGCTTGAGGTGAAAACTGACTTAGTTCTGGTGACATGCAGCAGCGTTGCTCCAGCATAGTTCCATCTCCTCCCCTAGTTTGTGATATTTTATTTACGTGTGATATCCTGATATATGTTGTATATAGCATTTGTATGTGTCGTGAACCCAACAATACAGTGTTGTAACTACTTCTTATGAACAAACTCACGCTTCTTGGAGATCACGAGAGGAAACAAGACCACACGTGTTCTTCACAGTCGTCCCGTTTTTACCATCCCTGTGCTCCTCCCTCCTTCCTGTGGGTTCACGTTACTGTCGTCTGTCACCCCCTTCCAGCCTGAAGCACCTTCTTACTGCAGGGCAGGGCGGCCAGCATGAGTTGTCTCAGCGTTTGCCCACCTCTGGATGTCTTTAGTTTGTCCTCATTCCGGAGGGTCATTTCCCTGGACGTGGGACTCCTGGTGGACCGTTTTCAGCCCTCTGCGTGGTTGTTCTGCTGCCTCTGGCCTCCTTCATCTCTGTTGAGACGTCAGCCGTAGGCCTCGGCTTTCTGTGTGATGGGCTGCTTTTCTCTTTGTCTTTCCCTCACTATAGCTTTGGAGTAGTTTTTGAAATTGTGAAGTGAGTCCTCCGACTTTGTCCTTCTTTCTCAAGACTCTCTTGACTCTTCTGCTGACGAGCTGCATGTGCTGGGAACCAGCTCTCCAGTTGCTCCTGACCACTTTCCCAGGCACTCTGGGTTTCCCTGCACACGCGTGTGTTTTTCCGTCAGCCAGGGTTACGTGGTGTACAGCCTTTCTCTGGCGCTCTGGTCTCCAGAGTCTCCGCATTCGATTCCCGGTGAGTCTCTGCTCTGCCTGGTCATGGCTACAGGCCGGCAATGCTGTGGCCCCCCCATTTGCTGCAGATTCACCACTGGTAGGGTGCTTTCTCCTCCTGCTTAGGGCTGCCCCTCAGGAAGCAACGCCGCTGGTCCCCAGCTGCCCCACACTGGTGCAGCTGCCCTCTCACCAGCCCCAGGCAAGGAAGCCCTCTTCCCACTCAGGCCACAGCGGTGTCTAAGGGTAGATGCCGTTGATTTCTGAGAACAGTTGTTTTTATAATTTTGTCCAGTTTTATACTCGGTCTTATAGAGATGGTTCACTGATTTCGACTCCAGAAGCCAGAAGCCCCTTCTCAGCAAACACTCGTGTGAGTTTACAGACTTGGTGCGGTGTCCCACTCCTCCAGGGTGACAGGCAGTCCACCAGACAGTTTTGTCCAGTTTCACGTCCTATGACGATGCTCACGTGGCCGTTTCATTTAACAGCGTTTCTGGGTATCTTACCTCTCAGCATCATACAGTAGTGATTGCTTTTTGAGGTGAATTGTCTCATCTGCATAACAGCAGAGCCTTGTTTATCTGTCATGACAGGGCAATGAGTTTTTCCATATTCCAGATAATGAAACTTACCCTCTTTAAATGTCAAATTTTTTTGTTGTTGTTTTTTTTTTTAATTTCTTTTTTTTTCCCCGTTTTCTTTGCAGGAAAGATTTGCCCTGAGTTAACATCTGTTGCCAATCTTTCTCTTTTTTTAGTTCCCTCCCCAAAGCCCCAGTGCATGGGTGTATATCCTAGTTGTAAGTCCTTATAGTTCTTCTATGTGAGCTGTCACAGCATGGCTACTGACAGATGGATGGTGTGGTTCCGTGACTGGGAAGCAAACCCAGGCCACCGAAGCAGTGACAGCGCCGAACTTGAACCACTAGACCTTAAGGGCTGGCTCTCAAGATGTTTCTAATTTAAATTTTTCAAACGAAAATCTTTCTAAAATGTATTAAATAACATTGCTTTCTTGAACAGAAATCAGGGCTGACTGGGAGGTGTCTTGTAACAGAGCATCACCCAGGCCACCGGTTTTTAATTGAGCTGAAGCACGGGGCGTCCTCAGGACCCAAGGACGTCCTCTCTGGCCCTGCCCGGTGCTGCCGTGCTCTTGAGTTCTTGTGTGGCTCTCGAATGGTTTTGTGTCTCCTTGGCTGCTGCGCCTTCCTCCAGCAGCTCACTGATTTACTGCTCTTTAGAACAGACTCTGCCATGCCAAGTGGTTCTGTCAGAGCCTGAGGGTACACCTGGCCCTCAAGGTGCTGCCCACACGGCCCCTCTGAGTTGTTGGTCTCTTGGAGCCTCATTTTCCGCGTCTCTGTTGATAACAGTTATTTCCACAAATTACTGTCAAGAGTAAAGAAGAAACTTGGAACTGGCCGTGGTGGTGCGAGCATGGAATCAGAACAGAAGGAGCCTGCCGCGTCACTCGTGATTCTGCCTGTGTGTTACCTGTGGCTGGGTTTGTTTGAAATCTGGTGTGGCAAGGCCAGCAGACCAGGAGGGGCCTGCCGGGAAGTTCATGCTCACAGGGCCCTAGAAGCAGGAGGCGGGCACGCGCACAGGGCCACACAGGAGGTGGCAGTGAGGGCGAAGCACGGGCAGGAGCTGTGATTGTGTTTTCACAGGAAGGAACGGGTGAGGTGGCGGGCCAGGCCAGCAGGTTTGGGGTTGGCGGTTTGAGTCATTTTAGCGGTCTCTGGGGTGCAGGGGCCCCACATCTGATACCCCTCAGGTGATTAGGGCAGAGTGGAAGCCAGGCAGAGGAGGTGGTTCAGAGCGGGCTCTGGAGTGGTTGGTGTTCGTGTTAGAGGCTCGCTCGCAGCCAGATGGTTTACTGTCTCTGGGGGTTAGCTGGCCCTGGAAGGGGCAGGCACCCCAGGACGTCAAACTATCATAAAATGCAGACAGTAAAAAGCAGGATTAGCACAGCCTGCCGAGACAGTTTGCCTCCCTGGTTCTCAGCGTCTCAGCGTCTCGGGGTCTTCCTAGGGTCACCTGCAGACTCTGAGGAGTGCCTCGGTGCCACCAGAGGGCAGTGTCCTCCCACCGTCCACACAGCCCAGGGGCAAAGAGACCAGACCCCCATTGGCCACTTGGTGCTGTGCAGCCTTGGGAAAGGCACTCACCCTCTCTGATCCAGGTTCTTCAGTGAGGAAGGGGTAACATGAAAGGACACATAGGGAGCCTAACTTAAGTGCTGTCTTCCTTCTTTCCCGCTTTATGTCTGAATTCTCGGAAATTTGGATACAAAGGAATTCAGGTATTAAAAAAGAGCAATCTGTACAAATTTGCCCTCTGATGTGACTAAAGCATACTAGGGACCGCTTGCACGTTTAAGAGAAGTTTCTTATTAACCTGGAAGGTTTCAGCGCTGAGAGAGTCAGGCGGTGTGTAAACCTGGCAGTTGAGTGGGGACCAGCGATAGTCCTGGCACCGACACCCAGGTCTCTTAGGGAAGAGTCCCGTGGTTCTCAGAGTGCCCAGAGCCAAGACCTTAGAGTGGGGGAGTGCCTGCGTCCAGGCGGGTGGTGAGTGCCTTCTGCATACCAGGGGCGCCCCTCACTTGCCGAGCCCGCAGGCAGTGGAGGTGGAGGCCACAGCCCAGGGCTTGGTGTCAGCTGGAACTCAGCTGGCCCGAGCGTCCGCTCCCAGGTCTTAACATGAGACCACTCGGTGGTTGGGACGGTTTGAATCTTGAAACGCAGGGCGTTCACCCTCCGTCATGGGGATGCCTCTGCCGAGTTGGGAAGAGCATGGGGGGCTGTGCGGGGATGGGTGCGGTGGGGACAGGCGAGGTGGGGACGGGGCGGGCTCGCCTGGTCTCGTGGTGGGGGACAGGGCAGAGCGTGCCGCGGGTGTGATTTTCTCTGCCCTTGGAGCAGTGTGGCGTTCACGTTTTGATCTGTCTCCTGCAGGCAGCGTCTCCCACCGCGGCTCTCAGCACCTTGGCCTGACGCCAGGTCACAGCAGCGTGTCACAGGCTCTCAGGTAGCGTCCCTCACGCGCTCCTGGACGGCGTGGGAACTGAGAAACGAGACTTCTCAGCATCCAACTCACTAGAAATGATGCTTTCTAACCCCATTTCTGCATGTTCTCAGTGAGAGTTATTGTGTAGACCACTTTATGTTTTGCTTTTTTTAAGCTAAAGTATAACTTAGGCAGCTGTCCTGTTACTGAAAACTCTAAAAGAGCCACTTAACGGCTGCACGAAATTCTATCACCGGAACAGGCCGGGGGTGGTGGACGTTTCTGTGAGGGGCAGGGGTGGGCACTTTCGTGAGTGGGTGAGTGGGCAGGCTGTGTGCCACTAACGCTTTGCTTACAGGAGCAGCTGAGGCTGCCGTCCCCCCTCCCCAAGTCGACTAGCCCCTCAGACGTTGGGCCCACTGTCTCCACCACCTGAAGTGCCCTCGGGCCATCCTACACGTGCTCGAAGTCCAGGCGGTCTCTCTCTCTTACCCCCTGACCTAAAGCCCCTCCATGGCTCCTGATGCCGACGGGCAGTCCAGCCACTGGCCTCCAGCATCCCCCCCAGCTCCCCCAGAGCTGTGTCTGTGTGCCCGCTGCCCCTTGCTTCACACAGCATCCCCACCCGCCTCCTGGACCAGAGCTGCTCCAGTGACAGGGCTGTGACCCTCTCGTCACCCGAACCCCCCGGGAGCCGGGCCCCCACCGCCTGGTGCCCGCTGCTTCAAGCTCCTGCCTCCTGCCAGCATCAGCACAGAGGAGGGTCGGGGAGGGTCCGCTGATGATAGGCACTGGACCCTGCTCACGGTCATCACAGCCCAGGGGAGGTGCCACGAGGCTGCCTGGTGCCTGGCGGGTGCCGCACAGACAGCTGCTCTCACAGGGCTGCCTGCCCCCAGCGCAGCGCAGCCTCGCTCATCCTAGGCACTCAGAACACGTGTTTGAATCAACACGTGGCCTTTAAGACTAAGAAATAGTCAATACTTGAATTATGTTGCCAAAGACATTTGAAGCGTTGCTGATTTTGTGTTTGTTGAATTTACTGCCAGGATTCCACCACTGCAGATCCCCTGCAAGGGACCGTCCCACACTCCAGCCCCTCAGGGACCAGGCAGAGCGGGACGAGGGGCCTCGCCCAGCCTCGGGGGCTCCCGGGCTCCGGCGCCCCGGCAGCCCATCAGCATCTCAGGGCTGCTGCAGAGACAGCACTTAGGCAAGTGTGCTCCCTGACAAGCCAGCGTTTCTCTCGGGAAAGTGCATTTGAGAAAACTCCACACATGTGACAAGAGCAGACTCGAACCTTTGAATGTTCTTGGGATTGTGTTTCTGAGCTTCTCTTAGTAGATGAGAATTCAACAGTGTTCACTGTGTGTACGTTGTGGATCGTGACTGTGATGCTCCCGCAGGGTCTGCCAGCCTCCCCGGGCAGCCGCACGAGAGATGAGCACGCCCCCGCCCAGGCGGGTCTTCTCAGCTCTTCAGTTCTCGGGTCTTCAGCCAGCCCCCCAGCACACAGACGATGGGCAGTAAATGTAATCGTATGTTTTTTCTTGATGGAGTAATTAATACAATTGAATAAAGTATTTTTCTGATTATCGGGGGCAGCATATACGTGATATGTTTGAACCATGACTGTTCTTCAAACTTCCTTAAAACGCGGTTGCAGTAAAGTGAACACCCTCTTGCTGGCTCCCTGCTGGGCTTTCTGACGGCAGCTCTTGGGCAGGTGGGAGTGGGTCAGGCCTCTCGGTGCAGATCAGTCCCTGCACCCTGGTTATGGGTTGCCTCCCACACGATCCTGTCACATGGTGCGCGACTCATGGATGCCGTGCTCGCCATGAATCTGTCGCCAGGGAGGAGTTTTGTGCTGATGTCTCCCCACCAGGTGGGTGAGTCGCCCCCACTCAGCCAAGGAGAGCAGTGTGCTCCCTCCTCACCCCCGTAGTCAGGACCACACCGGGTTGGAAAAGAGGCTTATGGGTTAATTATAATCCTTTGTGTTGCAGTTAACTAAAACTTGTCAAAAAGCTGAGTATGGTCATCTCACTGGGTCAGGCTCACGGTGAGGGCAGGAGGAGAGTCCACCCTGAGGAAACCTGAGGCTTGGGCAGGGCGCACCTTGTTCCAGGCACTGTGTCCGTCACCCCTGCCTCCCGGGTGTCTCCCTGGGCCAGGAGGCGTCCCGCAGGCAGAAGAGGGAGCTCGTGCACCCTCGCTGTCCTCTGGAACGTGCAGGGCACAAGTGCAGCCGCCGCGTCTGTGAGCTGACAAACGTGTGCTAAAGTCGGGGTGCGGGAGTGTGTGCTCCAGGTTGGTTCCGTTCCCGGGAATGTGTCTGTGTCATGAAATCCCTGATTGTGGATGTGCCTTTCCCTGTGTGTCTTATGTCACATGTACGTGAGTGTTTCAGACATTGAAACGTGGGCTGGTCATGAAATGCAGACGTGAGGGTCACGTTTAGATGGTCCTGTCCTGGTTCAGCTCCGTGCGCCTGGCAGCAGGATCCACGAGGCTGGAAGATGGGCTTTGGGAGTGTTTTTGCAAAGGGACGTGGCAGCGGATGGCCTGGCGGCTGTGGTCCTCCTTCAGAAGCCATGAAGAAACACGTCCACATCAGTGGGGCCGCACCTCGAGTCCTGGCCTCTCTGGGCCTCTGTGCGCGTCCTCCGGGTGGAGCGCTGGGTCTGCTTGGTGTGGGGGCTGCTTGTCAGTCCGTAATTTCAAAATCTCACCCTTCCTTCCTTCACCTCACCTTGCTTTTTAGACACAAACTTTGATGCTGTATTTTTAGCATTTCATGTTCTTTATTTTTCTTGTTTTTTTCACAGTTGAGCTTCTGTTTGGCCAGTTTAAGTCCAGTGGGTGTCCGGTTGAGACAGTGTTGGCCACGCCAGCAGTGGTGACCAGCGCCTTCTGGTCATCTTATCACTAACAGCCGCACATCTGCTTTTCTTTGTCAGTAATTTTCGGTGGAAAGGCAAAATTAAATAAAATGTACAAATAATAGCGCAGATCCTGCAATAGACAAGGATGACAACGCGTCCAAAATTAAACTGCTGGCCAACACCCCCGGTATTAGCTCAAACCCTTCATCAGCTGATGGACAAAAGCCAAATTCAGCCTAGAAACAGCAGTTCAGGGGCATTGACAGATAATTCATGAAAGTGTGAGCTGTGTGAAAATAAGATGCGTGGAATCGAGGGCCAGCAGTTGTTTAAAAGGGTCGTCCTGGAGTCGGCACAAGGGCAGAAGGGCCGCAGAACGTTGACCAGCGCGCCCGCAGGCTGGGCTCTCCATGCGTGTCCTGCAGGAGGAGGCCCTCCTGTGGCTCAGTGGTTCAGAGTGTGGGGCACCAGCAGCTGAGCTCTGCTCCTGCGTGTGCCGTCTGCCTGCGTCCTGCCTGGTGGCGTGTGGCCTGGAGACGGCAGAGGAAGCGGGGGCCGTGGACCACGTGGGAAGGTGATGGCCGGGACTTGCATGGCAGCCGCTCTGTCGTAGTCTTGGGACCTCAGTTTCTCATCTGCAACACGGAAGTTATGTGCGACATTCCCTTCCCATCCCACGTTTCTTACTCGAGGAGAACTGTGTGGCCGGCATTTCGACACACCTGTGGCCCGGTAACCGTGCCAGTTCCCAAATGCCACGACTTGTGCTTTTTAATTTTCTTGCAGCCGCTGTGTAATCGTCACTCAGAGCAAGGGCTTCAGGGTTCAGGTCCAGATTTGGGCCCCTTCTTCCCATCTGCCAGCACAGGCAAGGCCCCTCGCTGAGGGGACATGGGAAGGCCCTGCACACATCACCTGTCACAGCACAGTCACCAGACAAGAATATGTCTCCACATCCCCTGCATGGCTTAAGTGAAACCTCCCAGAAGCCCCACGGAAGTGTAAACGTTTCTAATTGTGATTTTTCTTTCTTTGCTAAGCGTCTGAGTTTTGAGGAAAAAATCTTTGAGACTGAAATGAATGTGTACAGACAGGAGATGTCACAGACAGCACGTGGGAGTCAGAGGAAATGCCCTGGAAGGGACCCGCCAGGAGGAATGAAATCCTGCATTGGTCGGCTGATGGAGCCGAGTCCACGAGAGAATGCACGTTCTTTAAGAAAATCGTGTAATTCTTGCTCAAATTGGCCACACTATTTCCCTCAAGTTGTTTGCTATTAAAAACGCTACTGTCTCATGTCATTGAAGTGTCACAATGTGAACGTTAAGTGCAGCATGAGACTTTCGTTGCTAGGCTGTTGACGGTCCAGCGAGCGCAGGGCTGGCCAAAAGCTCTCACATCCGCTCATGGGGAGCCTCCCGAGCGCGGGCGCCAGAGGGCGCTGGACCGGGCAGGCCTGCGCCAGGCAGATCCGTCGTTCGGGAGAGCAGCCGGCCCTGTGCTGTTCTGAGGGAGCCTGTGCAATGTGCCGGCCACTGAGGAAAATCACAGAGACGACGGCAATGCGGGCAAACTCCAAGGTTCAGTTCACTCGAGTGAAGACGCAGAGCAGAACGCCGAGTCTCCGTCGCCGCCTGCCGCCGCGTTGTCGCTGATTCTGGCCTGTCCCTGCAGTGCGCCCGGGAGGTGTCGTCTGTGCAGCAGTGTCAGTTACAGCGCCCAGGGAGCACGCAGGTGTCAGGGCGACCACGTGCCCAGACAGCCTCAGGGCCGCCTCTGGACGAGACTCGTGCTTACAGGCAGGGAGACCACCCACAACGTCTGAGTCATGTGCAGGGGTTGGGTATGAGATGATGAGACTGACCGCAGGCCCCTAGGGTGGCACCTGTCCTGGTTTTTACCGTGTCTTCTATTCAGACGTGCCCATTAACCGGCTTTCTTTGTGTCCTACGCCTAATCCATGTAGATGCAGTGCTCCCCATAGGTGTAGGTCACTCCTTGACAGCTTCTCTGGTATCCTGGTTTCTATCTTGTTTTTTTTATTTGTTTTTTTTTTTTTTCTTTTTTCTCCCCAAGGCCCCAGTAGATAGTCGTATGTCATAGTTACACATCCTTTCTAGTTGTTGTATGTGGGACACCGCCTCAGCATGGCTGGAGAAGCGGTGCGTTGGTGCGCACCCGGGATCCGAACCCGGGCCGCCAGTAGCGGAGTGCATGCACCCAACCGCTAAGCCACGGGGCCGGCCCTCTATCTTGTTTTAATTACAAGATGACACCTACTCATTCCAGCCCCAAGATTGAGAAAGTGGGAGGCGAGTCCCCTCACGCTGGCCGCCACAGGTGCCTGGACACAGCCCAGCTTAGGGTGCGTCCTCCCTGCCCAGGCCAGCTCCATCAGGCCTATTTCTCCTCTGGCAGCACAGCATCATCCAGACCATGTCTCGTCTTCTAGAAGCCCTGCTTGCTGGGGTTGGATCGTTTTGGTTTTAATAAAAATGGGATCTGTAACTCGCCTGTTTGGTCGTGAGCTCTTCCCTTGGCTCACGTGGCCGAGCGTGAGGAGTGAGGCCAGTTGCACTTGGCCGTCCTGCGCTGCACAGGCACGTGGAGTCCTTGTTCCCCGTCTGGAGCAGCGAGGCGGCACCATCGCCAAACCCTGTCCTTGGTGCCTACGATGGGGCTGAGAAAGGACGGGAGGGAGGCCCAGCTGGAGAGGGGCGTTAGGCTGAGACCCCAGTCGGTCACGAATGCCCTAAAGCCCCTGGCCCAGGAAAGCCGGGTGGGGGGCCATGAGGGTCCCCAACCTGAGGGAGCCAAACAGGGCAGGGACCAGTCTTGGTGATGTGGGGTCTGGGCAGGGCCCGGGCAGATGGCCCTGGAGACAGGGGCTCAGCCTGGAGAGTGGGAGGAATCAGAGGGTCTGGAGGGTCCAAGGACGATGGAGTTCCAGAGCCCTGGTGTAGGACGGGGAGACGCCAGGGAGGAAGGCCTGTGCACTGCCCCTGGCCCCCAAAGATGGTGGGAGAGTGTTGAGGGCCAAGTGTGTGGCTCTGAGGAAGGCCGGGCAAAGGGCAAGGCGAAGGGTGAGGCAGGCAGGACGGAAGGCGAGGGTCTGGGGGCCTCTCCTGCAGTGGGGGACGCTGTCTTGTGTTGGAGAAAATCCGCAGAACGGAAGAGGCCCTCCCTCCCTGCATAGCTCAGCGGCCACCTCGGCCCAGCCCCCAGAGCCCCTGCATGAAGGCGGCCACTCCAGTGCCACTGCGGTGCCGTCTGGCCGTGGTGACCACGCGTCCTGCCAGGACTGTGCAGGCAACCCCCGTGGGCCCCTCCAGCAGATGCGTGGAGAAGCCGTTTGTTTCCTCGAGCTGCTCGTGTTTAGGGATGCTTTTCTGTGTAATTCTGTTCATAATTGCATCATATAATTACATGGTTTTAAAGTCAAATCTACCCAAAAAGAAATCTTCAGGGAGGCCCAGCGTCACCCGCTCCCCACTCCCCTGGACTAACGAGTCTTCTGGTTCCCTCTCTGATTTTAACGTAAGCAAGAACGCATTCGGACTGCTTCTCCGCTGATGAAGATGCCATCCCACGCGCATTTCACTCCCCGTGCCCGGGACAGCCCCTGCCAGTGCGCGGACATCACGAGTCCCCGCGTCCTGGACAGCCCCCGCCAGTGCACAGACGTCGCGGGTCCCTGCATCCAGGGCAGCCCCCGTGAGTGCGCGGACATCTGGGGTCCCTGCGCCTGGGACAGCCCCCGAGAGTGCACGGATGCCACAGGTCCCCGAGCCCAGGTCAGTCCCCATGAGTGCATGGGCGTCGGGGGTGCCCGTGTCCGGGACAGTCCCCGCGAGTGCACCGACGTTGGGGGTCCCCACGCCCGGGACAGTCCCCTCAAGTGCACAGACGCCGCGGGTCCATGTGCCCAGGACGACCTCGTGGGCAGTGAATCCTCTGCCCAGTGTTCCGTCACCCGCTGTCATCGGGGCATTTCGGGCGCTTCACGGAAGGAGGACCCAGCACCCTGCAGGCTTCCTGGCCTGCAAAGATGTCGGCCCTCTCACCTGGCCTCGTCTAAGAGACAGAGCTGTGGCCATCTGGCAGAAACTTTGTTTTTAGCCATAACATTTCCATGGATGAATAGGCCAAGTTAGGTGTTAATTTACAATTGCTGGATGTGTTTTTGAAAGTGGAAGAAAAGGTGTCCATCAGCACTATTCCCCAGCGACAGACAGACGGACCTACTGACGGCCACTGGGAGCTGGGCACTGGGCCTCCACAGCCTCCCAGCCACCGGCTCCAGCGGTGAGTTTTATCGGAAGAAGAATCCGGAAAGCCCCCAGGATTGACAGGAAGACCAAGGAGGAGCTCAGCTCAGGAAGGAGGCAGGTCTGGGTTCTGCAGCCACCACTGCTGACCCATCACCACAGGACACCCCACTTTCTGGTGCTTAGCCCTCCCGGTGCAGTGTCCACCTGCCGCCAGGCCCCTCGGCCCCCAGACCCAACCTGGACCCCCTAGTGGAGCGGGAGCTTGGCTGGGCAGCCTGAGGAGCAGGGCCCACTCCCCAGGCACACCCATGTGGCCACTCCGGAGAGCACAAAGGTCCTTTCATGCCCTCGCAGTTGTGAAGTGAAGGGAGGTTTTGAGCGAGTTTTCTTTTCAGGCTAAGAGGAAATTCCTAAAATTCTTAGGTGGTAAATCCGAGTCTGCACACCAACTTTGTGTCGTGCATGAGGCAGCCGCAGAGCCAGGGCTTGCATGGTGGGAGGAGGGAACGGGGCATCCCTTCCTCCCTGTCTGTGCCTCCTCTCAGGACCCCAGATCCCAGGGGTTTTGCCTGGTAACAGGAGGCACCCAACATGTTGCATCCTGCGGCCTGAAAGCCCACAGTCCTCCTGCAGAGTCCGGCAGACGTAGGAACAGCCTGGCCACCTGTGGCTGGATGACAGCACCCACGTGTCCACCAGGCTTCTAGTCAAGGTCCCTCCTGCCATCTGTGCAAGTCAGTGTCCAGATCCCAGGAGAGGCCCCTCAGAGGGACGGCCACCACGGCAGACACACTCCCTGGACACAGCCGTGAGCTCTGCATCGTGAAAACCACGTGTCACCCTCGTGAGGGGCTCAGCCGTCGCACAAAATGAGCACCCGCCAAGCCTCATCTCCCGGGACATTCCCAGCCTGGGCGCCAGACCTTTCACCCCAGGGTCTGCCCAGGTCGACCTACCGAGCCCCTCAATTGAATGTTGACCTGAACTTTCAACTTGGAAAGAATCTTGGGGCCGGCCCCATGGTGTAGCGGTTAAGGGCGTGAGCTCTGCTGCTGGCGGCCCGGGTTCGGATCCCGGGCACCCTCCGAGGCACCGCTTGTCAGGCCATGCTGTGGCAGCATCCCATATAAAGCGGAGGAAGATGGGCACGGATGTTAGCCCAGGGCAGTCTTCCTCAGCAAAAAAAGGAGGACTGGCAGATGTTAGCTCAGGGCTGATCTTCCTCACAAAAGAAAAAAATCTCACAGAACTAAGTACGAAGTAAAGTTGATCTGAGAACACGCCACCCTTTAGCCGATTCACCCCTTGTTGGCGGTTGCCACTGGCATGCCCATTTGGGCTGCACTTGCACACGAGCACACTCACGTGCTTGCATGCGTGCACTCTCTCATCACATTTTTCTGAACTACAACGGCTGGCATTGACGTGTCTTAAGTGTGCAGGCCTGTTTTTCAAGTGTGGTGGTTCTCATTCTGGCTTCATCTGATGTTTCCTCATGGCCAATGTGGGCATTCCAGACACACAACCACGTGGGTGGCCTTCCAGGTGTCACGGGTCAAGCGCGTGAGGTCCAGCGCCCTTCGCTGGTGACTTTCGCTTTTTAGTACAATGTTTGCAGATGTGTGGACGGCGTGTGAGGACACACCTCCACGTGCTAGCAGGCCTGTCTCTGTCCCTCTATTCGGTGTCCGGGGACGTAACTGGGTGTCCTGATGCTTCTGGTGCAGACACACACTTGCTGGGAGTCCGCACCAGGCCCAGGAAGAGGCCTCGGGAGCCCCCGGCTGAGGCACCCCAGCCCCATCGTCCAGCTGGTTCCTCTGGGAGACCCAGCCACCGGTGCTCTGAGCTCCCCACGGAGAAGAACTTTTGCCCTTAAATGTCCAACCTGCCACGGAGTGATACTCGTATAAATACAGTAGAAAAAGAATTACTAGGAAATGAAATTTTAAAAGATACAAAACATAAGCTTGTTTCTTTCTTACTAGATCCAAAAGATGTACAATTACCTGACAGATTTCGACAGAAGTTTCTAAGAGTGCCCACTCATGCCCTCCACACATGTCTCCAGGGACCAGTCACGAGCACCTCAAAGACACGCAGGGACCCCACGCCGTGCGCCACCGACAAGAACTTGCTGCACTTAGGAGAGCAGAGGACGACAAGGAGACCGTCCCGGTGGGGCTGGAAGACCCCGGGTGGGGTGGAAGGAGACTGGGGTGGGGTGGAAATCTGCATGTCCCGAGGACTGGTGAGCCAGGCCGGCCCAGGGCAATGGGAAGGCAACGGTCCCGGGCGTTGCTGCGGGAGAAGCGTCAGTGGAGGGTTTGCAAACACCATGAAGCTGTTAAAGTCCTTGAATTAGGCCCAAGTATCTCCACAGGACTAAACCTCTGAATACAAAGCTGATGGGCACGGGAAGTTTAAAACCAGAAGTTAAGATTCCTGTTAACGGCGCACAACAGGTAACCAGGCTGGGCGCACGGGGTGGGAGGGAGATGTGAGTTGCAGGTGCAACATTTATGTCTCCAGGAAACAAAAAGAGCGGACACGGCAAATTATGAACACCCACCAAATGTGGGTACAGACACAGAAAAGCACAGATAGCTCACAGGCATCCGTCAGAGATGGCGCGGGCTCAGCTGCCGACCACCACACTTCCGCGAGTATTGCAGTGCGGTGAGCCGCACGAGTGCCGTGGTTCCCAGTCCACGTGGAAGTGATGTTCACACTGTGCCGTGGTCTCTTCAGTGCACAGTGGCACTTTGTCTAAAAAAACGGGGCACACACCTGAGTTTCAAAACACTTTATTGCTGAGAAGTGCTAACCATCATCTGAGCCCTCAGCGAGTCGTCATCTTTTTGCTGGTGGAGGGTCTTGTGAAAACCCAGAATCTGCGAAGCACAGTGGAGTGGGGTGTGCCTGTATTTCAGAATAAAAAAGTCAAAAGATGCTGAATAAAATATTTACTAGAAGGTTTTATCTGTTGCAGCCTGGAAATCCGTACAGCACCTTATTCACTATAGTGTGCAAACACGCCAGTTAAATTTTAAGGTCTCCCAGGGCTAGGGGAGGGAAACAGGAAGTATTTCGAATTGGGTGGGGTCTGTGTTTGGGGTGCTGAAAAAGTTCTAGATAGAGCTGATGGCTGCACAACAACGTGGATGTCCTTAATGCCCCTGAATCGTACACTTTAAAATGGTAAATTTTGTGATAAGTGTATTTTACCACAATAAAAAAATGTTAAGGCACACTGAAATTCAGCTTAAAGATGTTCACATATGGAAACACCGTTTTCACCTTTTAAAACATGTCGTGTAAACTACACCAACATAAAATGTTAGCTCTGAGGCTGTGGTTTTGGAGTCGGGTCACGCATCCCCTTCTGGTGGCACGACGTAAATGGGGGGAGAGGCTGGCCACTGGCTGGAGGGTTGAGCAAGTGAAGGAATGAGTGAGGGGTGGGGCCCCTGCCTCCCAGAGCCCACCTGGTGTGCAGGCTGTCCCAGCTGGTTTGGAGAAACTCCAGGAGCCCTTGGCTGCTGTGCCACCCCATGTCCCCAGGCCTCTGTCCCCACGCCCACCTCGTTGGTGCCTGGTCCCCAGGAGGCGAGCCAGGGAGAGAAGGAGTGTGGGCAGTGGGATCCAAGGCTCAGGAGGCAAACAGCCAGCCTGCTGTGGTGGGCGGGGGACCTCGCGTGGCACACACCCTGAGCCGGCGCTCGTGTCTGCTCTTTCCTGTCCTGTGGCAGGTGACCGCACCACAGTGACGGCATGCTCCAGCGTGGCCACTCTTAGGAAACACAGGGTGAACGAGCTGGACCACACATCTGCCCTTGACCTCTTCCAGGAATTTTTCACATGGTCCCTCTAAGTGTTTCTTTTAAAAACCTAGTTTATTACCTAATTTATTTCACTGGAAATAGCAACGAGCGACTCAAGATGACGCCCACAGGGCTTTGGTGACTCCCTGTGGTCTGCGCCTCCTGATTCGTGGTGCGTGTCCAGGAAGACGTCACAAGTTGGCATCAGACACAGGACACGTTACTGCTGCAGAAGCAAATGTCCCCAAGTCCCAGTGGCTTCATTCCTGCACTTGGTCACCAGGCCAGGCTGGCAGTCCTGCACCTGGTTAGCACCCCAGCCCCATCCCAGCTCACAGGGGCCCAGGGGCCAGACGAGCAGCTCCCACCTCGCCGAGAAGGGGCCCATTGCCCACAGCACTGGGGATCCCACAGGAGCCACCCTGGTGAGTGTGAGCACTGGCCAGAGCGATCAGATATCAGGGTGAAGCAGCCTCTGTCCTTCACAGAGAGATTTGGAGAGGGGGCTGCAGGACTTGGTGTCTCCAGTGGCCACTGCTCTGCCCACTAGGCTCATGGCACACACAGCTGGCTGCACCCGCAGCCCAGGAGGTGGGCACTGGGCAGGGGCTGAGGCTGCGAACAAGCATATAGAGCCACTTCCCAGGAGGCTGGCAGAGAGGGCGGCTGCAGGTCCAGCATGCTCAGGGTGGGCACGGAGAGGGTGGTGGAAGCTGCTGGACAGGGCTGACAGCAACAGATGCCCTGCGAATCTGCCAGTGGGGTGAGGCACGGGCTGCAGGGCAGGCACTCCTCATCTTTCTGGATGCAGCGTGTTTCAGTCATCATCTTTATTTGGAAAATTGCTTTCAGAAGAACCTGCCTGACCTCAAGAACACAGAACACACTCAGGGACAGTGTTTGTTGAGCAGATACGTACCTGGCAGCCACACCAGGACTCACGGTGCAGGACTCAGTACATCGGGCGCTCCAGCACCAACCCGAGCAGAGAACTCCTGGGACCCATTAGGGTGGTGGTCTCCGGCGTCCCTCCCCAGGCTTCATGGAGGATGTGCAGCCCGAAAGCAGGCTGGGCTGAGACTCCGAGGCAGGCAGAGCCTTTCCCCTCCTGGTGATGGGGCCCATGCCCTCTGGGGCCACAGGTGGAGCCAGCCAGGTACAGCTCTGCATCCTCCAGCTGCCCTGGGCAGGGGCAAAAGTGGAGGAAGGTGACTGCAGACTTGGGACACAGGCACCCCACCTGAGCCACCCGCTCCTGGCTGACGTGTGATTGGCACCTGGCCCCTTGGAAGCTGGCGGAGCCTCACCTCCAGGGTGGCCCAGGGCTGCGCCCAGCACTGCTGAGCCAAGGCAGGGAGTGCTCTGCACCTGACCTGGGGCCTGTCACCCCAGACGCACAGCCTGGCTGTGTCCTTGGAGGGTGGGGGCAGGCGGGCCTCACCCTGGGGCTCAGGCGCCTGCTGTCTGTGGCCGGGAGGGCTGGAGTGGGTGCTGGGACCCTCAGGGCCTCGGAGGAGCATTTTCCTGAGGAAGGGAAACCGCGCAGCTGTTGGAGCATGGGAGAGTGGGAAGAACTGGTGACTAGAATTATGGACCTTTAGAAACCTCGCACCGAAATGTGGCCCCGAGTCCACAGCGAAGGCCGTCTGCAGTTCAGGCCCCGGGCACCTCGGGGCCACGTGCAGGGGGCTCGGGGGCTCGGGAAATCGAGAGGGCTCAGGGAATAAGGGAGATTCAGGGGGCACTTGAGGGCACAGAACACAGAGCTGGAGAGGCCAGGCTTAGTCCGGTACAGCCCTCAAACCAGGAAGGAGAGCGAGGGGCCCGACACCACAGAGCCGCTGACCAGGCAGCAGGAGCTGCCCCCACTCTGCTCTCCCCGCTCACTCGGGCCGGGGCTGGGGCCTGCAAGTCAGCGTGTTGCTCAACCTGGAGTTGCATCACTGGGGTGACTCGAGCCCCCGCAGAGGGTCAGGCTGACTCAGGAGGGTGAGGAGTGAGTCATCATGGAAGCCAGCATCCTTGGAGGAGCCCAAACGTGGACTGGCGCCTGGACCAGCCCCCAGCCAGACCGCCGGTCACTCAGCACCCTGGCTGGCCCGCTGGGGGCCCAAAGTCCTGACCATAGGCACTTTGGCTTCAGACAGGCAGGCCAGTCTGCCCTCCAGGGTCCTGGAGCTGGCAGGCAGTGGGGATGGCAAGTGCAGCCTTGTGGGTGCAGAGTCAGGGAAACCGAGGCCCAGACCCGCCCAGCCCTGCCCACCACGTGCTGAGTGAGGGCAGCCAGCCCCTCCCGGGTGAGGCCCCCCACTGCCCTCCGTGTCCAGACGTGGCGTGGGCCTGTAGGATGTGGCAGCCTCTCTTAGCCCCTCGGGACACACTCCGACACACCACCACACGTGAATGGGCTTGCGTGCGTTGCTCTGTTCAGGCGTCCAGCTGGCACCTTCCCTGGCCAGCTCTGGCACCTCCAGGACCCTCTCAGGCAAACCCCTCCCACTCCTGGGCACCCAGCTGGCTGGAGGGACGGATGTGTGCCTCTGTGTGTGTCTGTGCTCTTATGTACGTGCGTGAGTGTGTGGAGGGAGGGAGAGAGGGAGGGAAAGCTCTGGCCGGCCCACAGGGGGTGCTCGCTCACTCAGCACTGAGGGCCGGCACCTCGTTGGAGCTGTGTTTCTGGCCTCGGGCGACTTGATCCTGACTCGGGGTCTCAGGCTGGTGGAGCATGGCCTGGTGGGCGTGAGCAGGACCCCCAGGTGACAACGCCGGTGCCCACAAAGCCTGTGGGTGACCGTCGGGTCCCGCCTGCCGAGTGCGGGAGCCGCATCGTCCCCTCTCAGAGCTACTTCTGCACGTGACCCTCCTGTCATTCCGTTTCCACTTTCACCACTTTTGGTTTCTGCGTTTTTAAATCTTAGATGCGAATTTGGCAGAAAAACCATTCACCTCAGGACTTTTCTGAGCCAAGACCCCTGGTGGATAATTGGGGAGCGGCCGGCGTGTTGGAGGACAGCAGCCTTGTTGCTGAGGTCTGTTCCTCGGCGGAGTCCAGCCTGGAATCCCGCAGGCCCTGCGGCCTGTGGTCCGGGCGGCGCAGAGAAAGCATCTCCCTTCCGTGGGCTTGTGAGCGCTTCTTGGGCGTCAGCCAAGCAGGGGTCTCTGTCCTCTCGTGAGGACGCATGAGAGTGGTTCCTGATGCACGACCCCAGGGCTGGGGTCACAGTGAGGCCCCTCTGGTGGTCCCCCCACCTCAGGGAAGAGCTGGGGTCACCATGGCTTCTAGAATCCTCCACAAGGTCACCACCTTCACGGGAGACATTCGACAAAAACAGATTTATTTTTTTATTTTATTTTTTTTGTGAGGAAGATTAGTCCTGAGCTAACATCCATGCCAATCCTCCTCTTTTTGCTGAGGAAGACCGGCCCTGGGCTAACATCCATGCCCATCTTCCTCCACTTTATAAGGGACGCCGCCACAGCATGGCCTGACAAGCGATGCCTTGGTGCGCGCCCGGGATCCAAACCCGGGCCGCTAGCAGCGGAGCGTGCGCACTTAACTGCTTCACCACAAGGCCGGCCCCCAAAAACAGATTTAAAAGGAAGGAACTTCAACTTCCCCCCCTGGGGGCTGAGGACCGCCTCAGCCCATGTGTGAAATGGGCGAGCACCTGGCCTTCTGGAACTATCTCAGGCTCCTGCCTCAGAGCAGCCTCTGCTGGGAGCCAAGATCTTCCTGTCTGCTCACGCTCATGGCCTCGCTTCACACAGGGCAGGCTGGCAGGCAGGGGTGCAGGTGTGGAGGCACCAGCCTCCCCACCCTGCGCGAATCCCGTCCTGGGAAGCATTTCCAGATCTTTTTGGCATCAGAAGGAGCCTTCCGTGGAGCAGGGAGCGCAGCCAGGGCAGACAGGCCGGTGTACCCAGTGGGTACTCTGTCATCTGGTGTGTCGGCCACGCTGCACCCGGAACGTTCGCCTCCTTCCAAAGAAAACGGCCGGCCCGAGGGGCCCACCCCCATCAGGGGCGCCTGGTATGGGGAACACACAGGGGCCCGGGCAGCAGACTCTGCCCCCTGCAGCCCCCTCCCCAGGGCCACCGGGCCTCGTAGGAGCCTGCCCGCCGGGGCCCAGCATGGCCACTCTACCCGGGACCCGACTCCTCCCTGGAGACCTGCTCCCCTGCCGTGCGAGGGGCAATGGGGGCCTGAGCCCCGCCCTGACCCTGAGTGTGGGGGAGGCAAGGGGCAAACCCAAACTCACAGTGTGTCCATGCTCACACATGCAGGCATACCCAGCCCCTCACACACAACTGCAGCCCAGCTGACAGCCCCGAGGCGCCTGGAGTGGCCCTGCCACCCACCGCCCCGCGCACCAAGACCCCGTGTGCCTGGGTTTGCACCTGGATCCTCTCTTCCTGCTGGGAGGTCCAGGCTGTGGACGAGTGCACAATGCACGCACAGGACATAAGGCAGCGCCTGGAAGACAGTGGCTCCGATGGGCAGGTCTTCCTAACCCTGGCGTTGGGGCGCAGCCCACTGCAGTCCCGTGAAGGATGTGGGGAGCCAGGATTTGCTGCCTCCACGCCCTGCCCGCTGCTAGACAGGTGGATGACCACTCAGGACAGAGGACCCCTCCGTGACAGCTCCCTCCTACTCTGGGCCACGGCAGCCTCAGTTTCCCCACCTCCCTGGACCTGAGCCTGTGCCCCGAGTGCCCATCCAGGTCCCAGGGCCCTGATGCCCCTTGGCCACCCCAGCAGAGGTGTCCCGCAGGACTGCAGGTCGGCCCTGCCCGCCCGGCCCTCAGCGGCCTCCCTTGGTCCCAGCCTGTCTCTCCAGCTGGGCCGGGTGCCTACTCTCGGCAAGGCCGGCAGAAACAACCAAGTTCACTCAGTGAGCAGTCGTCAGGAAACTGGATCTATTTGCATTTTTGTAGAAGCTCAGCGCCAACATTCGAAACGGGGCTGTTTTTCCAGTGGAAACTGTAACGTGAGCCCAGAGCCGCTCGCCCTCGCCCGCCTCACGGAGACGCCTGACGCCCCCTCCAGCGTGAGGCCGGCACCCTGGCTCAGGGGCCACGCCAGGCCAGCCCCCACACCCCCAGGGTGGTCCCAGCTGCAGCGCCTGCCCTGCCCTGGCACACGCCTGGAGCCCGCACTAACACCGGGGCCCAGATCCAGGAATGGAGGCCAGGGCTGCGGGCTGGTGTGCAGAGGGCAAGACGAGGGGCCGCTGTCCAGGCCCAGCTGGGCACGAGGGCTGGGGAATGCTCTAAAGAGCCCCTGCCGAAGCCTCCGGCCCAGCCCGGGTGCGGTTCCGTCGAGCTCACCCCGCACCCAAGCCTTGGCTCACCCAAGTGGTACCCGGACCCAGATCTCAGCCAGACCGCCAGTCACTCAGCACCCCGGCTGGCCAGCTAGGGGAATGAGAGGCCTGGCTATAGGCAATTTGGCTTCAGCCAGCCAGGCCAATCTGCCCTCCAGGCTCCTCAGGGAGCCCAGCGCCTGGCAGATGCTTTCTCCTCCAGGGGCGCCCTCTGGGCCGAGACACCCTGGACCGCTGGGCAGGCGTCTGGGCCGCACACTGGGGAGAGTGGTTGTGCTTGGTTACCCTCCCAGGGGCCACAGGCAGCTGCAACCCTCCAGCCTGTGGGATGCCCACGTGCAACTCCTTGTCTTACTTGGAAGAACGGCCAGCCGCGCCCTGCGTCGGCTTCAGCAACAGAAACCTAAGACAGTGGTAGGGACTTTGCAGCTCGGGAAGCTCCCAGGAGGCAGGCGGCCTACGGAGCTTTGTGGTGTGTGTGCAGTGAAGCAGATGCACCGTGGCCCCTTGAAACCTCGCGGCCGGCACCAGGCAGACCCTCAGAGAAGGTTCTGGGACGGTGCCACTGGGCTGCCATCGCCAATACTCACTTTAGGAACCTGGGCCTGAAAGGAAGGGATGGGGTCCCCGCCTGCTGTGCCCAGCACCACACTGGGGGACGCTGAGCCCCGGGACCCTGATGCAAACACGTTCTAGAGGACCAACCCCACGGGCTGGCACACCCCAGCATTGCCTGCCGGTCCCTGGGGTCCCTGGTGCCTAGAGGAGCCACGGCAACCCCCTCTCTGGGCCCCTTTCCAGCCCCGCTGCCCTACCTCTTGGAAAGACAGGACAAACCGCAGTCTGTCCCTTGAAGCCGGAAGGGCCGCCCCAGAGGAGGGCCCCTCTCAGACACTCCACCTGAGCTGAGGGCCGCCTGTCAGACCCCGCGAACTGCCTCTGGGCCGGAGGGACACAGGGGGATCCGATGGTGGCAAGTGCCCGTCTCACACCTCACGAGGGGCCTGGGGCTGCATGCCAGCACACCCAACTCCAGGTGACCCCCTGGTGACAGCAGGGCTGTGCAGGGCACCTCCCGCAGGGCAGCCCGGTGGCCCTGCCACCCGCCCACCATTCTGGCTGTCCTGCCACACGTCTTCCAGGCAATATTTTCAGTCCCGTAGCATGAAAGTTTGTTGCTTTGCGTGGTCCGTTCCCACCAGAGGGAAATCTGCTGCTCCCCTGCCTTGCTGGGGCGTCAGGGAGAGCAGAGCAGAGCAGTGCGGGCTGTGGGACCAGCAGGGGCGGTTGGCGTCCCCTAGTATTGGGACATGCTCCTCTAACCTGTGTGTGTGGCACCCCACGTCTTCCCAGCCAGGCAACAGGAGGGGACATCACCAGGGGAGGCCTGTGGGATGGGAGGGTCAGCCCTGGGCCTGCGCCCCTGCGGCCCGCTCGGCGGGGCTCTGACAGCCTCCCGGGTGACAGGGGCCTCGACTGGGTGGGGACTCAGTGCCTCAGCTCCAGCTGCGTTTGCAGAGCCCAGGCCTGCTCCCCTCTGCCTCCCGGGGAGGCATCTGCAGGGGTCAGCGGGGGGCTGGACCTGCAGCCCTGGGACCCCAGCAGCCGAGAGACTGTCCAGAGGTTTGCTGCGGTCCGAGGCCTGGCCTTGGGGGGCAGGGGCACCTGAGACCCCAGCCAGTCTGGACGAGCTCCCTGTGGCCAGCAGGAGCTGATGGGGAGTCCTGTGGGCCCAGCAGTGGGGGAGCCAGGTGAGCCCAGGAGGCCAGGGGCACCACAAAACCCAAAGTGGGGCCCCTTCCTGGGCTTGGGGGCCCCTTCTCGGGCATGGCTGGGGGCTGTGTCGTTTGAGTCCCGTCTGCCCAGGCTGAGCCTCCAGCCTTCCCACAGAGCTGGCGTCGCTGCCCAAGGCAGCGGGCTGTTTGTGTGGTCTGTGCCCCGTTGAGTGACAGTGGCCCAGTCGTTATACACACACATGTGCACCCATGTGTCCCCAGGCCTCAGAGTCTCTTCTCCTTGCCCTGAGGACACCAGCTCTGGCTCAGGGCCCCAGACACACAGCAGGCCCCTGACCCTCGGTCCCCACTGCTAGGTGGCTGAGACTGGCCCCATGGGAGTGGACTCAGGTCTGGCCTCCCTGGGGCGGGCATCCAGGGGCCCCACACTGGCCTGTGCCCCCAGTCCAGGAGCCAGCTGGCCCAGGTCCACCTGGCTGATCCTGGACCTCAGGGATGTGGTGACAGCTCCCTGCCCCGCCCTGGGACAGGCCCTCTTGCCCACCGGGGCCGTTCCACCCTGGGTGGGCTTCAGGCATCAGGCCGTCCCAGAGGGTCCACCACTCAGACCTGAGCTCCAAGGGTAGGCATCGTGGCCCCATGGTGTTTGCCCCCCTCCCCCGTGCTCCCACCTTGTGACCTGAAGGCTGCTGTACCCCTGGGCGTGGCCGCAGGCCAGGCGCCTGGTGAGGCCCACAGCGAGGCCAGCCTGCTGGGTTGTCCAGACGTGGTGGGGACCTCTGCCTGCGAGGATCCAAGCTGGGCCCACTGGGCAGTCAGCCTTCCCAGGAGAGGTAAGAAGCATGCGCGATGGAGGGGCTCCAGGGTTACCTTCCAGCCTCAGCACGGGCTCAGACGAGGCTGAAATGTACCCAAGAGGGAGACACCAGGCGGCCACTGAGCCCCACTGTGGCGGGCCAGCCCTGGAGACCCCAGGGAAGACCCCACTGGGCAGCCTCGCGAACGAGGCTCCAGGGGTCCTCAGCCCCACAGCTCCTGCCCCAGGCCCCACGGGGGTACATGGAGTGAAGATGTGAGGGAGGGGACAGAGGGGTCTCCAGTCCCATACACCCTCACACATACACTCACGCACACACACGGGCACACACCTAACCCCCGTGCAAGTGTGCACATACACACAGGTGTTCACACATGCACACGCGTGCACACACATTCCCGTCAGTGGTCCCAGGCTGCCCCCGGATGGGAAGTGGCAGAGGGGACAGAACTCCAAGGTGGGCTCTGCTGGACCTTCAGGCCCAAGGTCCCCGCCTCCGCGGGTGAGGCGACAAGCCTGGCTGCTGCGAGGTTGGATGGCAGACCCCTTTGTCACGTCTGGGGGCCTTGGGGAGTGGGGAGGAGCAGGATGGGGCACCGGCCAGCCCCCATCCAGCCAGACCCCTGCCCCCACACCCACCCTCAGCCTGGGAAGACACAGGCACTTGTCTGGGCAGGGGCCAGGTGCGGGTGGGTGACAGGCCAGGGACAGGGGCATCCTCAGACAGGAACAGGCGCTGCCAGGGCTGCCCAGGACCTGTGCCCAGGCCACAGCCCCCCAGAGGTGCCCAAACAGTGGGCCTGAGGCTTGCTGAGGTGGAGGTTGGGTGCAGGCATGAGGAGGTGGGCACGTGCGTCCAGGCCCATGTCCTTGGGACCCGCTGCCCCTCGTGGATGCTGAGGGGGCCTGGCCAGGTAGGGACGGGGCGGGCAGCCTGCCCCTCCCTGGAGCAGGCCCTCCAGCTCCTCTGCTGGGCCAGGCCTGGCGTCTGCCTGGCCCTGGCGGCGAGGCCGGCCGGGCGGGCGAGGGCTGCTGGCGGGCGCTCCCCCCCCCCCCCCCCCCCGTTTCCTCTTGGCCTGCAGGAACAAAGGGCGGATTGTGCCTCACTCTGGGCCTTCTCCCCGGCCGGCTGCTCCTGCCGGGCCCGTGGGCGACGTTCCTGTTTGTAGCCAAGCAGGCCTCCTCGGGCCAACCCGCAAGGGCTCAGTGCGCGGAAAGCCGTGGGCACCAGCCACAGGCCCGGGAGCCCGGGATCCCGGGATCCTGTCCCAGGCCGAGCTGGCCCACCACCCTCCCCCGCAGCCTCCACACGTCCCAGCGCAGAGCCAGCCACCTCGCTGTGCCTGCCGCTCACCTTTGCCATGCAGACGCTTCCTGTCTCCAGCCCATGGCTCAGTGCTGTCAGCCCCGGCAATGTCCTGTGACACCTACCACTGCCTGTCCACCCTGCTGGACCAGATGCAAAGGCCAGGCCTCCCTGGCCACTGGGCATCTGGGGGTGCCCCATGCTCAGGGTTGGCTTTTGGGGGCCAAAAGGGGCCAGGCCTCTCGGTTCCCAAGAGAGCAGGAAGGAGGCAGAGGGGCCACAGCCCCACACATGCTGCCTGGACGACACTCCCCAACATTCTGGGTCCAACAGCCCTTCTCCCACCAAGCCTTTAAAGAGTGCCACTGTGTGCAGGTGTGGGCAGCAGAACCCCAGCCTTCCTGAGCCCATGAATGGGGCACATCTGGCAGAGGACAGACAACCCAAGGCAGATGCCATCCCATTTCCCAGGTGGGCGCAGGGTCCTGTGGCCGCAGAACCCCTAGCAGGCAGTCCAGTCCCTGGCTGGCCAGACACCCACTTGAGACACACTGATGGAGAGAGGGATGCACTCCACAGCCTCCCCCAGAACAACTGGGGCCAGTGGGCCCCTCAGAGCTGGCACGTCAACCAGAGCAGCCTGGTGGCTCTGGGCTAGGGCAGGCGGAGTGGTCCAGACAGAGCCCGGGGCAGTGGGCGTGACCCCAGTGGACCCTCCCCCCACAGAAGACGGCGTGTCCACCCTGCCTCCCTCCCCCTCCCGCACCCCCACTGTTAGGTTAGCTCTGCCGCCACCGTCAAAGGACCTTTGTGGCCAACAGGGGAGCCAGGTGCTGACTGTCTTGGAGAGGCTCCAGGAATGCACGGCAGCATGGAGGACAGCTTTTGGAAGAACGCGGGAAGAAAAATAGAGGAAAAAGCTGTGAAAGAAGAAGAAATTTGCCTCTGTGGAGCCACCCCAGCCCACTCTGCCCATCCCAGGCCTGGGTCCAGGCTGAGGTCCTGGGTGGCCCCCTGGCCACTCCATGTTCTCTGGGGCCAGGTCTGGGCTCACTTCCTGTCTATGTGGTCACTCAGGGCTCCCATCAGCACCTGAGCCGGGTGCCTCTCCTCCATGCCACAGATGAGGAGACTGAGGGTCAGAGTGGCGGTAGCTGCTGGGGGTCTCACGATACAGAGAGGCTGCCCGGCCCCAGAGGACTCAGTTTGTGCACACTGTGGGCAGGAGGTGCTACCCGGGGCACTGACCAGGCTGCACAGAACATGAGGAGGGTTGAGGCCCGAGCCCTGGCTCCCTGCAGCCCAGAGCCAGGAGGGGGTGGGGTGGGGACCCCCAGGACTCCCACCTTCCTGCCCACACTTTGGAGGTCAGGGCCCAGCCAGGCCATTGGAGATGAGGCCTGCACTTCTGTCTGCCAGATGCTGGGCCACAGGGGCAGCCTTCATGGTAGCTGCAGTGATGTCCTGTCCCCCAGGTGAGGCTCAGAGAGGGCAGGGTGGCAGGGGGTCCCTGGGCTCACTGTCCTCGCTCCCTGGGTCCTGCCTAAAACTAGGGGCCCCGTGTTCTTGGAGGCATAAACCCACCCTAAACCAGATCCCCAGGGCATGACCGAGGGGAGGGTCCCAGCCTGGGAGTGGGCAGCTCCAGTGCTGCTCCGGGCTGGGGGCTTCCGAATCCTGCTGAGATGACGCTGGGCAGGACTGGGAGGGAGAGGAACATGGCAGCGGTCCCAGGGGACAGCCATGTGGCTCTCCAGGGACTGACAGAGACTGACGGTCTTCCAGGAAGGTCAGGGGTCTGGGTGGGAGCGCTGCCCCCACCTGGCACCGTGAGCCTGCGGAGGAGACCAGGTCGGCAGTGGGCTTCCACCCTCGCCAGGCCTGCCCACCAAGTCCACCTGCGCTGCCTCCCATCAGGGTGGATGCTGCTGCAGGGGCCGCTGCTTGCCAGCAAAGACCCCACCGCTGCCCAGCCTCCTCCATTCGTCTGGCTTCTGCTGCTCTGCTGCCCTCGCTCCTCCCTTCAGGAAGCCCCCAGACCCTGGGGGCCCCCAGAGACAGATGGGGCCTGCTGGTGTCATCATGCCGGGCACCAGGGCTGAGACGCCCCCTGGCCGCTCCCTGCTCTTCTGGGCCCAGGGGAGGGCGTTTCAGGGATGCAGGGTAGGAGAACTTGCCCTTCCCTGGGACTTACCACATACCCCACAACTGAGCCCTGGCCCAGCTTCTCGAGGACCCAGCCAGGCCCACCCCACCCCCACCGGTGACTCAGCATAAGGCTGGCGCCCGCCCCTCGGGCCAGCTGTTGGCAGCTGTCACCACCTGCCGGCCCAGGGCCAGATGCCCAGCGGCTGTCGAGGGACTGGAGGTGGGGCGTGCAGCTGCCTGGGGGCGTGGGAGCCTCAGGCCCCCACCACCCTCACCTGGGGATGGCCCTGGGATTGGGTGTGTGTCAGCTCAGCCACCTTGGGGGGTGGACAATTGGCCCTAATCTGAGGTCCCCTTCCTTGGGTCTCCCACCCACCCCCACAGGGCATGGCTCCCCTTCGAGGATTCTCGTCCCATGCGGCCAGGCCAGCACGCACCCCTCCGCAGGCCTGGGCTGCGAGGCGCCTGGTGGGGCTGCGAGGCCTCAGAACTGCACCTCGTGTGCTTCTCAGCTCGGCCTTCCTGGAGGCCTGAAGCTACAGTGGGGGGGGGACGTGGGTCAGTGCAGCCTCTGGGGGTGGACCCACGCCCCTCTGGCTGAGGAGAAAGGCCTCCACGAGTTAAGAGGAGGAGGAGCCTCTGGGCAAAGGCCCGGGTGGAACTGGACCAAGATGGGGAGCGAGGGACATTGTGTGTGCCCAGCCCGTGACCCCTCTGGGGGCTGCAGCCCTGGGAAGCCTCAAGCCGCTGCACTGGCCACTGGGCCTGACCCAAACACACTGCCCTGTCACCCCAGACACACGCCAGTCAAGAACCCCCAAAAGGAATCAGCCTGCACTCCCGAAGCAGGCATGTGCCCAGGGGCAGGCGTGTGCTGAGGGGCCCGCACCCCAACAGCAGCTTTGTGCCAAGGGGCATGCACCCCAGAAGCAGGTGTGTGCTGAGTGGCCCTTGACCCAGGGCCGCACCTGCCCTGAGGCGATGCTGAATTTGTGAAGGCAGAGCCCCTGATCCTCAGGCTGCCCGAGGTGCCCAGGGTGGGGCACGACATGGGGCCCTGACCGGCAGTGACCGTGTGGTGGATGGGTACACCAAGCCAGGGCCAGTGCAAGTCCTGTGTCAGTGGCTTTTGAGGTGTTAGGGGTGTGGGCAGCTGACCGGCGGCTGCAGGGTCTGGGCCAGGCTGTGGCCCAGCAGAGGCACATTCAGGGGTAGGCTTCTGCGCCCACTGGGCAGGACCCCAGCTGCCACGGGCAGCACAGAGGATTAGGTTTGTGAGGCCAGATGAGCTGTTGGGAGCGGCTGACCCAGGGCTCCACCCGGCCCACCCCTGGGTGGTCTCCACAGGAGAAGCCCATGTGGGAAGCTGATCCCGCCTCCCGTGCTCCTAGGTCCCCAGGTCCAGGGACCTATACAAGCTCCCATCTAGGGTCACCAAAGTGGCCGGCCTGAGTGGGGGACTGAGCCTCCCTTGCACAGACAGCGGCAGCCCGGGGACCACGGCGGCTGGGGCTGGGGCACCGGCCTGTGGGGACCTCCAAGCCATGGCGAGGATTGAAGAGGCTCAGCAGGGTGGACGTGGGGTGAGGGACACCCCCGGTGGGACTGGCAGGTTGGAGGTTGAACCGGGGGAAGGACAGCACGGACCTTCACAGGGCTCCAGCAGGCGAGGCTGGGCAGTCAGTGCTGGAGGACAGAGCTGCCAGTGGGGTCAGTCCTGGGCCTGGGGGCAGGACACCTGAGGGACTGTGCCAGGGTTGCCGGGGCGTGGGGCTGGCTGGGAAGGCTGCAGCACAGGGTCCTTGGGACGTGGGGCAGACAGACGGCTTGAGGGCTCAGTGAAGAGCCTGGGGCCCAGAGGCCCCAAGGGCACTGGCTGTCCTGCTGGGCCTGGAGCACATCTAGGGGCTGCAAGGGGGTTCCAGGGTGCTGCAGTCTCACCAGGTGGGAGGTGAGCAGAGCTGGCCAACTCTCAGACTGGGTCTGCTCCCTCCTTCACTCCTGCTTCAAACCAGCCCTGCCCCCCGCGGGGGCCATGGGGCCTCGGAAACCACAGACCCCCTTTCCGCTTCCAGAGGCCAAGGCCACTCAGAGCCCAGTGTGGGGCTGGAGGTACGGGCGCAGGGAGGGTCCCTCCTGGCAAGCCCCCGACTCTTCCTGGATCCCACCTGCCCACCGGAGCTGGCTGCTCCAGGCCAGCTCTGCTGCCGGGTCACCGAGGGTTCCTGAACTACAGCAGTAGCTGGTTCAGCCAGCATAGGATGACCAGTGAGGGCCCTCCATCAGCCGCCCCCAGCCACAGCCTTAGACAGGAACATCCCTTGGGCAAATATTTCTCTCCTCAGAGGCAGTGTCATGAGCTCTAAAAATAAAGCATGAACCCCAGTACCCTGGGTCACCTGGGGAACACAGGGCCTGGGTCCCCATGTAGCCAAGCCCCCAGGGTCCCCAGGAGAGCCCCCTGGCCCCAGCTTCCCCAGCCCCGTCCTGGTGCCCACCTGGTCTGTGTGCGAGGGTCCTGGGCCCAGCCAGGCCTGGCCGGCCATGTGGGCCGGGCAGGCTGTGAGGTCAGCGCAGGGCACAGAGGGAGCCCCTGGTCACCAGGCCCTGCCCCTGCCCTGCACCACCGCATGACAAGCAGCATCAGCCCCCTGCCTCCACTGAGCACTCTGGTCTCCTGGACACCTGGAGATGCTCCAGCCAGATGCTGGTGCCAGGCATGGGGTAGGGGCTGCTTCCCCATGTCCCAGCCCAGCCCGGGATACCCAGCTCCCATAGGCTCGGCCCTGTGGGAATTCCTGTCTCTGTAGCCCACCTCACAGCAGTCCCAGCCCGCAGGCCCGCATGTCTCCGTGCCGCCCAGCCTTGTGCCCTGGGCCTGGGCAAGGTCACCCCGGGGAGCACTTGCCCTTCAGCCCCTCCGTCTCAGCTGGGCCCCCGCAGCAGGTCCAAGCCCCTGCAAGCCCTACCCCGGGGTTGGGGGTCCTTGATCCCATACCCTGAGTCCCAGGCCGATGTGTGCTGTTTGAGGTATCACCATCCTCCGTTCTGACTGCATGCCCCACATTCTTGCCCCCTTTCCTGTGTCCCACGTCCTGCGTTCCTGTCCCAGGTCTCCTGGCCTGGCCCCAGGACAAGGCTCTGATCTCCTGCCAGCCCCTCCCGACCCGAGGCCCGTGGGGGTGGGGTTCTCCCCCATCTCCCTCATCCTCGGCCTCCTGTCGCACTGCCCCTCCCTGGGCATCAGCCTCAGGCCCCCCCTCTGGGACAGCTGCAGGACGGCTCTCAGACACCCCTTTGAAGCCAGCAGGGCGGGGCAGCAGGGGGGCAGTCACACCCAAGGGCGTCACAGCCTGTGCCACACTTTCAAGTTCGCCCGGCTTCAAGGGATCCGGCTTATCACCGCCCGGGGACGATCAGAGGGAAGAACGCTGGCCTGGCTCAGCACCCCAGCACGCTCACCCACCTAGCGCCCCAGCACCCCCACCAAGGACACTAGGAGTCTCCTCCCCAAATGGCCATCGGAAGTCCCGCCCAGCCTGGCCTGGCCTGGGGTCACTCTGAGGACACAGCTGGATCCCCCTTCTCTACCTCCAGACTGGAGACACCAGGGTAGGACCCAGGCCCACCCCAGCACACAGGGAGCCCCACAGAGCGGGGACAGGAGGCATTTGTGTTCCTGCTGTGGTCCCTGTAGTGTTGGCGGCTGTCCACTGGTCTTTCTGCCTGCAGCCAAGGGCACTTTGGGGCCTGGCCTCGGTCTACGCGGAAGGTTGACCACGGAGGGGCAAGGCCCAGGGCGTGGCCCCTCAAGCCCATGGGAGACACGGCCCCACTCCCCAGCCCCTCGCACTCCCCTCGGCCCCACCCTGCCCCGTCCCCCAGGACCCGGCGTGTGCGTGCCCCCTTGCACCCAGCCTGGGGGTCCCCAAGGGGGCAGTGCCCGGGGAGATGGGAGTGCGGAGTCTGGTGGAGTGGGGCTCCAGGGAAGCTCCACTGCCCAGCCTTCACTACCACTGCCAGCCAGTCAGTCGGCGAGCCAGTCAGCAAACGTCCATTTAGGGTGGCTGAGGCCCAGCCCCCTGCCTCTGTCCAGCCCTGCGCCCACACCCCCGCGGTGAGCACCCACCAGCCTCTGTCCCCTCTGTTGTCCCTGCACGTGGAGGTGCAGGGAAAGGAGCTTCCATCCTGGGAATGTGGGGTGCAGGCAGCCTGCATACACTTCCGCAACGGCGGAGGCTCAAAATGGGCCTTGCAGCCAGGGGGACAGGAGCCGAGGTTGAGGGACGTCCATGTGGGCATGAAATCTCCCAGGGGTCATGCAGGGTTGGGCTGGAGCATAGGCAGGGAGCTGGGGCTCGGAGCTGGGGCTCAGACCTGGGGACAGGGGGAGCCGTGGGAGAAGGGTCTGGAAGCTGCAGGGGGAGCAAAGAGGTGTTGACCCCCTCCAGGTGGCCCCTGAGAGGGGCGCAGGCTGGTCCTGGGGGCCCCAGAGCAGGAAGCTGAGGGTGTGGGGGGTTCCGGGGGGGCTCTGGGCTCCAGGGTGTGGTTGGTGGGCAGTGGGGGCTTGGGTTTCAAGGTGGCAGGGCAGGCTCATGAGGGTGTGTCTGGTCTTCCGTAGGTCCGCCTGCCCAGCCAGGCACCCCAACATGCCCACCAGCTCTTGTCTCTCCTCAGGGACCCTGAAAGGGCCCTCGGGGGATGGGGAGCCTAGGGCCACTGGTCTCAGAGAGAACCAGGCCCCGGGCTCTGCCAGGCCTGTCTTGCCCATGAGAGAGTGGCCATGGGGGTCGGGGGGGCAGGTCATTGCCCCTCCGACTTCCCTAGGGAGGATGACGAGGGCGGTCCCCACAAGAGCCCAGGTGGCCTGCACTGGACGTCAGGCTGAGACACCCACACGAGGTCGGGAGTCCCAGAGGCTGCTGTGGAGGTTCTGGGGGACCATACCCTCAGTGGTGCCTGGAGAGTGGGCAGCTCACCCTTATGACCCAGAGATGGCCCACTGCCTGAGGTCTCCCTGCTGCCTAAGGTCATCCTTCTCTCCACCCCTCCCCCACCTCGGACTGAACCCCAGCCAGGTGTCGCCTTGCAGCTTGTCCTATCTGGGAACATCTGTTCGGTCACAAGCTGTGGGCTGCCTACAGCCCCACTGCTGCTCCTGGTCACTGCTGCAGGGCGTCCCACCGCCAGCCAAGGCCTCAGTCTCCCATGGCGTCCACCGTAAGTGGCCTCTGTCACTTGGAGGCTGCTGGCCCTGCTCCAAGCCTGGTCACTGCCCATGGAGTCAGGACCACCCCAGGGGGCTTCCCTCGGGGCTAGCCCTGTCCCTCTGGGGACAGGAGTGGAGTCCACCCTGGGAGGCCAGAGGATGAGGGGATATCAAGGACGGGGACCCCATCCTGCTCTGCATGGGCATCCCCAAGGAGGGGGCAGGGAGTGGGGCCCAGCCCTGGGGACCAGAGGAGCGGGATGGGACCCAGACCCGCCCTCAGCTGGGGGGCACCACCCCAGTGGGAGGGGTCGGAGGAGAAGGCCCAGGCCTCACCTTGGGGGCCCACTCTTAAGAGGACCAGCAGCACCCGGAAAGGACTGGATGCCTGGCCTGCAGGGTCAAGCAGAGCCTGCCCTTGTTTCCTGGAGCTCTGAGGAGCAGGGCCGGCCGGGCAGCGCCCTGGACACTGGCAAGGCCGTGCCCCTTCCGCCGGACCACCTGAGGCTCAGCGATACGACGAGCCTCACGCCAGCGGCTGTGCTAGAATCGCACGCGTTATCTCAGTGCTTTTCTTAAGAGGCTTCAGAACCCCTGGGCCAGAGGCAACCTGACACTTGTGCGCCAGCTGAGCGAGTTGTAAGCCTCAGTTTCCCCATCTGGAGAGCGAGCCCATTGTTGCACAACACAGGGGCAGCTGGTAGACCCTTCCAACAGGGCCCTTCAGGCAGCAGGCGCCTGGATGGAGGCGACAGCGAGGCCCCAGCCCTCCCAGGCCAGCCCACCCCCCCACCAAGGCCACCCAACTGTCCCCCGAGCACAGGATGGAGCAGCACAGCCCTGCTCTGAGGGCCACAGGGGCTGTGACAGGACAACGAGGGGACACTCACTGGGCCAGGGTGCAGGACTCTGGCTAGCCAGGGAGGCGCGTGAAGCCGTGTGGGGCAGTGCTGCAGACTCGGCTGCCCGAGTCCCGTTCGGAGGCACTGATGAGGCCCCCGGGACGCCTGGTCTCAGCCCCAGAACCACAGGCCCAGCGACGAGACTCCTGAGAGCCTTCACTCTTGGAGAGTGTTTGCACGTGTGTGTGGGCGCGCGTGCCTCATACGCAGGCACACATGCATGTACACACACACCTGCACACACCTGTACATGGACACAGGCCCACGCACACACATGCACGCACCTGTATACAGACACGGGCACGCACACAGCTGTACATGGACACGGGCCCCTGCACACACGCACACACCTATACATGGACACGGGCACACACACACACGTGCACACACCTGTACACAGACACGGGCACACATACACGCACACGCACAGATGCAGACACAGGCAGAAAGATCAGTTTAGAGGAAAAGGATGCACGTTTTCTTGTTTAACAAAATAAATTAAATATACGAAGCTTCAGCTCAAACTCTATAAACTTACAGAGGTCTGTGGCCACCACAGGCAGTGGAGTGAAGGGTGCCCGGCCCCAAGCTGGACATCCAGCATGGCCACGAGGCCAGGTCGGTCTCTGCAGCCCAGCCCTCATCATTATTAATATTATTATCTTAATTTCTTAAATATAAATATCAAGGGCCCCTTCTCTCTGGCAGTGGGAGGCTGGGTGAGGCGGGATTCACCCCTCCCTAGGCTCCAGCCTCTCAGGACTGGGCCTGGAACTGCTATGCCCGACCCCCCGGCCCAGGTGGACTCCTGGACACCCAAGACAGGTGGTGGCAAAAATAGCCGCCTGCCTGCCGAGGCCTGGGCAGGGACACAGGCAGGCAGGCACAGGGCAGGGGTCGGGGTTTTTGGTTTGCAAAGCCAGGGTGCCTCTCAGATCTCCTGCCAGGCCAGGGGTGGCCATGGCCCCCATGAAATTCTCCTCACCAGGGCCAAGGCCTTCCTTCATCTACTAGCCCATTGCTACATGCGCACTGCAAAGTTACAAACACAGACCTTCCCTAAGGTGCTCGGCCTGAGTGTGTCAGTGTGTGTTTATGTCTGCAGGTGTCAGTGTGTGTGTGTGTGTGTGCACGCGCGCCTCACACATGGCGCCCAGGGTGCTGGCCATGCCTCTCGCCTGTGTCCATCCCCCTCCGTGGCCCTCTGCCCCGCCTGCCTCCACATGCCCACCCTGTGGCACCGCAGCTCGAGTGAGCTGGCACCCCGAGAGGCAGCACTGTCTAGCACTGGTAGTGGATGTGCTGGTGCTGGTGGACCTTGCCCTCCACGTGCGAGTGTGTGTGTGAGTGCGTGTGCGTGTGCGTGTGCACGTCCGTGTAGAGTTTGGGGTAGAGCTTGGGGCCAGCAGCTGAGCCTGGGCCCAGCAGGTGCTGAGCAGCCACTGGGGGCCCAAGCTCGTCACACAGCCCCATGCCAGGGGTGGTGCCCAGGGCGGCCGGTGCAGACAGGTCCTTGTCCCCGCCGCGGTCTCGGACGGGTGCAGGCGGGCGGTGTGCAGGCACAAGAGGGGCGGGTGTGGGTGCGCACGGCTTCTTCTTGGCCTGGCAGAGCCACAGGAGCACGGTGCCCAGGATGAAGACAGCGCCGGCCGGGATGCCGATGACCACTGGCCACGGGAGGCTGGTGGACGAGGACGAGGGGGCCATGGGTGGCCCCGGCGGCTTTGGGTCTGCAGGAAAGACCAAGGAAGGAGGTGGGGAGGGGAACATCACCACAGGGCCCAGGAGTGCCTGCACAAGGCTGGCCCATGACACAGGTGAGCCCCCGGGCAGTACCCTGCCGGACGGGGGCGCTCTTGTCCGTGTGGGCCAGGCGGGGGTGGGGAGTAGGGGGTGGAGCAGGCCCACCCACCCGGCAGCACGGTGAGGAAGGCACTGCGGAAGCTGTAGCCCATGGTGTTGGCTCCCAGACAGATGTACATGCCCGCGTCGTCCTGCCGCGCGCGGGTGATGAGCAGCTTGTTGAGGTAGGAGCCGTCGGGCCTCGACCACACGTCACCCGTGGGCAGCACCACGAACTTCTGGCCGCCCACGTCAATGGTGGAGTTGTAGCGGCCCTCAGCGCCATACTCCACACGCTTCAGCCACTGGATCACCGGCTTCACGTCGCTGCGCACTTTGCACTGGAAGGATGTCGTGCCCCCGAAGTCCACCGTTGTGTTCACGGGGTGCGTGCCTGTGAGCACGGGCTTGGAGCGCGTCCGCTCTGCACAGGGACACAGCGTGTGGGCGCCGACCCCGGGCACCCGCCAGCTCCCGGCCCCCGGCCCGCACTCACAGATCACGTCCACCTTGTAGGTGGTGTTGATGGTGCCCGCCAGCTCCCGGCCCCCGGCCCGCACTCACGGATCACGTCCACCTTGTAGGTGGCGTTGATGGCGCCTGCAGAGTTGGACACGCGGCAGGTATATCTGCCACTGTCCTCGGGGCGCAGGTTCTTCAGGCTCAGCGTCCACTTCTTCCTCCTGTGCTCGCTGGCCTCTGGGCGAGTCAGGGCCTGGTCGTCCTTCATCCACGTGATGTCGGGCCGCGGGTGCCCGCTGGCCACGCACTTGAGCCGCACAGAGCTGCCCACGGGCCGTGCAATCACCCTGCGCCGCATCTTGGAGGGCTGCGTGAAGCGGGGCCGCGCTGCAGGAGCACAGAGGTCAGCGGGCGCCGGGAAGGCTGGCCCCACCTGCACCCAAGGAGGACGGTGACAGCCGCACGCTCACCCCACTGCTTGCCGGCCGGGTCCTCCTGGCCCCCCGAGGGGCCATCACGCCCTGGGCTCTCCCTCCCCGGGCTGGTGTCATCTGCAGAGGGGAGGGCGCATCGTGTGACAGGGGCCCCAGCAACCCCCACTGGGCCTCAGCATGGCCCCCAGCCCCCCAACGCAGACCCCAGGCTGGTTCCCAGGCCCCAGCCGCGGGCCCAACTGGGAAAGCTCTAGAAAGCAAGCAGGAGGCCATAGGCGCACACCCACATCGCAGAATCCTAGAGACAGCTGGGCAGGAGCGGCCGCCTGCCCGGCCCACTCCCTGGGTGCAGGTGACCCCGACAGGCGTGGGTGGGACCAGAGAGCTAGCCCCCCCACCCCGGCTCCGAGGGGTCTGCAGGGCTGGGGAGGAGGGGGCCGGGCCCAGCCGGCAGCTGCGGTAACCCTAGCCCACATCAAGGGGCCGAGGGGTTGGTGAGCTGACACGGCTCGCATACCGCCTGGTCATCCTCCCCTTTGAAATGACGGTGGGGGGACACCCGCAGTATTCCCATTCCACAGCCCAGAGAAGGCCCGAGGGGCCCGACTGGGGGTGGGGCATGCTGAGGAATGCCCCCTCCCCATGACAGCCGCTGCCTCCACCGAGCCCAGGATCATAGCCAGGCTGTCTCAGGCCCTCACCCTGGGACACAGTTGGGGAGGGGGGCAGGTCAGGCTCCTTTGTGAGATGGGCCCACATGGCTGCCAAGGAGCCTGCCCCCTGCCCCGAGGGACCCACGCCCAGGAGACCCACCCCAAGGGACCCAGGAGACTCCTCCCCGCAGGACCCACACCCGGCAGCCCGTGGGGGAGGGCCGGGCGCCAGCGCCTGGTACTAGCAAGCGGAGGGCGTGTCGCTGGGGACACCGCCCAGTCCCCAAGCCCCGGCCCCAGAGGCAGAAGAGAACAGAAGGCTCTTAGCTTCCCGGCGGCCCCTCTGAACTCGGAAACCTGAGCCTCAAAGTCATGGCCGACGCCAAGGCTGCCAGCCTGCCCAGGCTGCCCTTCAGTGGGACCACCACCTTGGGCACCCCCCATAACCACTCCCGCTGCCCTCCAGCCAGCCCTGGCCCCCAGGGCAGCAGAACCTTTGGGGAGGAAGACCTGGGAGGAAGGACCCCCGAGGCGGGGCTGAGGAGGGGGAGGGCACAGGCTGGGGTGGTGATGGAGGTCAAGTGGGTGGGTGGGTGGGAAAGTTTCAACCGCCCCCCCGACCTCCCCGGGGCCGTGTTGTCTCAGGGCACACATGGCAAGGCCCAGCCCTGCCCCAGCCCCCGCTGCCCTGGCACGGCCATCACTGACCCATCACAATGAGGGTGTAGTTGACGCTGAGGCTGCCGAAGCCATTGGTGGCCTTGCACACGTAGGCGCCCGCGTCCTCCCGCTCCACCTCCTTCACCTTCAGCCCCTGGGGCAGCACGCGGAAGCGACTCCAGCCACCATGGATTGTGCGGCCGTCTTTGGTCCACATGGTCAGTGGCGGCGGGTCCCCCTCCACGGGGCACTGCAGGCGCACAGTGCGGCCAAGCCGGGCCACCTGCCGCGGGACCACCTTGTCCGCCATCCTTGGGGGGCCTGAGGGCAGGTCAGAGGGCTTGGTCAGGGAGGAAGGGACTGGCAGGTGGTCAGGAGCGGAGGCAGGTGTGGGTGTTGGGAGCCCAGGGGATGGGGCTGTCCCCACCCAGGACTCCACCCAGACACACTTGCCCAGCAAAGGCAGCAGGGGCCTGCAGCACAGCGCCCTCCTCCCAGACAACAGTGGCCAGCGTTCACCCAGGGCCCACTGCATGCCAGGCCCATGTCCTCTGAACACCCACTGTGCGCCAGGCTCCAGCCCACACCCCCGAACCCCCACTGTGTGCCAGGGTCCGGCCCATACCCCCTGAGCACCCACTGTGCGCCAGGCTCCGGCCCACACCCCCTGAGCACCCACTCCAGGCCAGGAGAGCCAGCATGCCGCGTCCTGGCCGGGAGGAGGTGCCAGGAGGCAGTGGCTGCTCTGAGACGCTATCGCTATGGGGCCTGAAGGCGGCATGTGTTTTTAATAATCAGCTGGTGTTTCTTCAACATGCGATTTACGTTGCTGGCCTTTGCAACCAGGGCCCGGCGTGCTTCTGTGGGGTCTCCAGACTCCCGTGGCAGCTTTTCGTTTGTCATCTCCCATCTCCCAGGGCCCCTCACAGAGCAGGAGCCCTCACCGCCTCCATCTGGGGCACTGGGGGAGGGACGGTACCCTTTGGATGGAGGCAAATGACAGCCCAGGTGGTGAGGGGGTCCCGAGTCCAGCAACGTCACCCCAGCCCTGCTGGGGGGACTGGGGTGTCAGGGACACAGGAACACGGGCACCTTCCCTCTATGACCACAAACAAAAAGGACAGGGTCTGGGGATCACGGGGGCCTCCTCCCAGTCCCCATCTGCTCCTAGCCATGCCTGCCCGCACACCCCACTCTGCAAAGCCCACCCATGAAGATGCAGCCACGCCCTAGCCTTTCGGGGATCTCTCTTCTGCACCCGCATCCTGGCTCTACTCCCACCCCCACCGTGTGGCTCCTAGACAGTGCTCCACGGGCCCTGGCTGTCCCTTGCCCCCAGCCAGCTCCCTCCTCTCCAGCCCCCCGGGTCCCCCTGGAAGGCACAAGAAGAGCAGAGGCAGGAGTGGGCTGAGACCCAACTCTCCTCAATTACTCAACTGTCTGCAGGGACCCCCAGGCACCCACCCAGCTCGCAGTGGGAGGGTCTGCAGACCCACAGACAAATGGGCCTCCTGAGGCCCCCCCCCCCCGTGCGTCCAGGGTCCCTGCTCACTCCCAGGCAGACCCCGTCCGCCACCTGTCACTGCCTGAAATTCCACTATTCACAGGGCCTCCCAGGCTGCAGGACAAAGAGGGCGCCCCCCAGCCCTCTTTGTCCAGTGCCCTGGGCCTCCCTCCCGGGCTGACACCTGGGCACAAGCCCCCCCCCCCACAAGCACACAGACATGGCCACACATGGACACATGCAACTGCCCAGGAAGTCCGGGGGGAGGACGGTGCCTGGACCGAGGGGCAGCATCCCTCCCTGCTTGGGGCTGGTCCAACACCTGCCCCCGAGGGAGCCTGCCTCAGCGGCAGAGAAAGGATGGCCTGACCTGCGGGGGCCACTGCCAGCCCCACCCCCACCCCAGGCAGGAAGTTTGAGGAGCCGGGGCATCTACTGGGCGGCAGGGATGCCCCCTCGGTCACTGCAGGGAGGAAGGACAGAGCCAAGTGACTGCCAGACGGGCCGGAAGCGCGGCCTCGAGGGCCAGCCTGCGAACAGCGCTGGGGGACAGGCCGGCGGCGGCTGGAGCCAGCCTTATCCTAAAGCAAACAGCCCCTCCTCCCGCTGTGGCCAGCCCCCCCGACCCCCACCCCCACCTGGGCTCCGCTGGACCCGACACCAGGCCAGGCCCTTGGGCCCTGGCCCCTGCAGAGACCCCTGCAGGCTCACGGGCGGGAGGCCTGGCCCCCCCAGATTCCTGGGAATTCTGGCCGCCAGCACGACTGCCACAGTTCTATATTTAGCCTGGGAAACACAAGCCCCATTGTTCCACCTGGACAAGGGTCCAACCCACTCAGCCGTGGGGAAACTGAGGCAAGGCTAAGGCCCTCGGGCACCTGAAGGGCATGGGGGGGCAGCCGTCACCGCCCGGCCTAGGAGGAAAGCCTGAGGGCTCCAGGGCAGGGCCTGAGGGGCCCTGACAGCACCACCTTGGCCTCCTCCAGGGTCCTACCACACGGCCTCAGCCCCTCCCCGTGAGCACCTCCTCCAGGAAACCCCCTGACCCTGCACACACCCTAAACTACAGGACGAGGAAGTTTGGGGCACGGGTCGAATGCAGACGGCCACCCTCCCTACCCTCCACTCCTCTCCCAGCCATGAAAACACAGCCAGGAACGGGGGTGCCAGGAGGGGCCCGGGTGCAGCAACCCGGAGGGCCCCACACGCCCAGCCTACACAGCCAGGCTTCCCAGCTGCCACCCGGAGCTCAGGTGTCACACATAGACTGTCACACTGTCCCCCCAGACCCACTCGCTGTCCCCAGACTGTCCCCCAGACCCACTCGCTGTCCCCACTGTCTCCCAGACCCACTTGCTGTCCCCACTGTCCCCCAGACCCCCTCGCTGTCCCCATACACTGTCTAGCAGACCCCCTTGCTGTCCCCACTGTCCCCCAGACCCACTCGCTGTCCCCAGACACTGTCCCCAGACCCACTCGCTGTCCTCATGTCTCCCAGACCCCCTTGCTGTCCCCACTGTCCCCCAGACCCACTTGCTGTCCCCACTGTCCCCAGACCCACTTGCTGTCCCCAGACACTGTCCCCAGACCCACTCGCTGTCCCCAGACACTGTCCCCAGACCCACTCGCTGTCCCCAGACACTGTCCCCAGACCCACTCGCTGTCCCCAGACACTGTCCCCAGACCCACTCGCTGTCCCCCATCCCCCAGACCCCCTTGCTGTCCCCACTGTCTCCCAGACCCACTCGCTGTCCCCAGACACTGTCCCCAGACCCACTCACTGTCCCCACTGTCCCCCAGATCCACTCGCTGTGTCCACTGTCCCCCAGACCCACTCGCTGTCCCCACTGTCCCCCAGACCCACTTGCTGTCCCCACATCCCCCAGACCCACTCACTGTCCCCACTGTCCCCCAGACCCACACACTGCCCCCCAAATGCGTACTCTGCCCCCAGGCGCACATACACCCCCCCAACAGTGGATGCAGACCCCCCTCTCCAGGACACAACCCACCTGAGCACCCTGGCCCCACCTGGCCCAGGGCACCATTTCCCAGCTGCAGTGAAACAAGGGGCGGATGCCCCTCCATCTCTGTGGGCCCCGGGAGGGCCGAGGCAGGCAGGGGCACTGGGATTGATGGACAGGGGACACACCAGGGAGGGATGGGACAGATGCCCACCCCCAGGCAGTCTTCACAGGCTCTCAGGGAGCACTCTAAAGTCCCACACCCCACACCTAGCTGACCCCACAGCCTCTGCACTGGCTATCCTCACCTGGTGCACCTTCCCCACACCCCCTCCTTGTGCCCTCCCCCAGGGACTCCAACGCCCTTTTCAGGGTGGCCTGCCCTGGCCGCACCATCCACCGCACTGAGCGCTCCTCTGTTCCTGGTCTGTCAGGGGTTTGTCCTGAATCAGCCTCCGCCTCTCCCCACTCCCTAGGGGCTCAGTGGGCCCTAACCTGCAGACCGCAAGCTCCCTCTGCGAGGGGCTGGACCAGGCACCGCCATGTGGTGGGGTCCCATATGCCAGAGCCCAGCAAGGGCCGCAGAGCCATCCAGCGGTCTCAGACCTCCCCAGCTGGTGAGGCCTGCTCCCTGCAGCCGTAGACACAGGTGGGAGTGAGGGTGTGCAGGAAACACCTGGCCAGCTCACCAGGGCCGGCTCCGTCCCCAGCAAGCCCTGCAAAGCCCCAGAAATTTCTAGCCTGGAAGGAATTCTCTGGCAGGGGGGTGGGTGGGCATCAGGCTAACTACAATGGGACTGGCTGTGGGGGGAGGGCGGCTCGCCAGGAGCCACCAACCTGCTGAGCCCCCACCCCCAGAGGAGCTAAGTGGCCTGGTGGGGGTGCTCAAAGGGCCCTGGCCAGAGGGCAGGGAGGGGAGGCAGGTCCAGCCTGGCAGGTGGGGCAGGTGGGCACTCTCTGGGAGACGGGACCTGTGGTATTTCCCCAGGGTGAGAGGAACCCTGCACAGGGCGGGGAGCTGGGAAGGCCCAGACACAGGGGCCCCGGGGCCAGCATCCTCCCTAAAAGGCGAGCCCTGGGGGGAAGGCAGGGACGCCTCCAGGAGAGGGCACAGGTGACGACCACCACAGGGCTGCCATGAGGGGCAACGCCAAGCAGCTCAGGCACACTCACACAAGTGCACACGCACACAGGTGCACACACACACATGCACACACACGTGCACAAGCACACAGGTGCACACGCGCACACAGGCTCCTGGTCGCCAGCCTGCCCAGGGCGGCCCCCAGGGGCAGGACCCATGGGATCTGCGGTGGAACTGGTAGGGCCCGCAGGACAGGTGGTTGCCCCAGAAACCAGGCTGTTCCGGGCGCGGCCAAGGGACAGCCTGACCCACCAAGCAAGCCAGCTGGCTGGAGCGTCCAGGCTGCCCGCTGCCCAGCAGTGGCACCAGGAGAATCGGCGGGCTGGGGGGCCCTCCAGGCCTGTTCTCTTCCCTCAGGTGCACCTTTAGCGGACCCCCAGCTCAGGGCTCCTCCTCCCGGCCACCTCCAGGGCACACACGGGGGCACAGAGCGTCACCCTGACGGTGCCACTGCCCTGGGGGCAGCCCCACATAAACCAACAGGTGATGGTGGCTGGGGCGGCAGGCACCCAGACCCCCCGCCACAGTACCCATCCGGAAGGTTCCGCGGGGCACCTGGGCGGCCCCATCCCATCTCCAGATCTCACTAGGTCCACTGGACTCCAAGCCGACCCCTCCCCCACCCTGCCCACACCTGCCCCCCAGGGCAGGCCTAGAACGCAGGTCCTCCCCCACGGCCTCCCCAAAGGGGCCCAGCCCTACCCCAGCTGTCAGGGAACCAAGAAGGCCCTTGTCCACCGGGGCCTCCCTCTCATGCCGCGGGGTCCAGACCACCCAAGGGGCCTGCCCCCCATGGGCCTGAACCTGCACCCTCATCACCTTGGAAAAGTGACAAGGACATTTCTTGAGCCCGGAACCCCTGCGCCAGAGGTCGGGCGTTTGGGCAAAATCAATGCTCTGTCCGCTGTGGGGGTTCTCGCACTGGACAGCCCAACCCACCCAGCAGCCTAGGCACGCCGGACACCCCCAGGCCAGAGAGCCCCCTGATCCCACCCACACCTGCTCGACCACAGCCCACAGCCCACGGCCCACGCAGGCTTCTGGAGGACAGGCTTGAGGGTGTGAGGCCTGGGCAAGCCAGCCGCCCAGGCTGGGCACTCCCCAGATCCCTAGAGGCCTCAGGGTGGGCTGCCCAGCCCTCAAGGGGCACATGGCCTTTCGACCTGGGCTCCCTGAGCCCCACAGTCCCCTCTGGGAACTGGGCAGGCTGCTGCAGGAGCGCAGAGGCAGCCCTACAGCCACCAGCTGGTGGCCCTGGGCAAGGAGCATGCTCTCTGCAGGCCCGGCTCTCCAGGGCTCAGCACCGTGGGAGCCAGAGGGGTCACTGCCCAGCGGGTCTGCGACCAGGGTGGGCACAGCCCCTCCTCCCTGCCTGCAGGCCCAGGCCCATCGTTCACTCCTCAGCCCCTGGACAGCACGCAGCTTGTGTAAATCTCATGGGATAAACTCACCCGGCAGGAAGAAAAGCCATTGTGTTTCCTGCCAAGATGGGAAGCGCTGAGTTTCAGCAGCCCTGAGGCCGGAGTCCCCTCCCTGCCACAGCGGCCTCCAGTGCTCCAGGGACAGCTCCCGGAAGCCCCCAGCCCGTGCTGGTTCCCCCAGGGGGCTGGTCTGTGTGGGATGAGGGGTGCAGGGCCTCTAGGCCTTGCCCTCAGCCACTCAGTGGGGGCACGGGGGGTGGAGGCCCCCAACTCCTCACTGGAGGCAGGAAGATGAGCTGCACTGCCCAGGAGGAAAAGCCCCCCAGCACGCCCCCAGCCCCTCCTCCCTGCACCCTCTCGGCCCAGCCAGCCTGTCCCCATTCACAGCCCCCAGTCCAGCTACACCGAGGCACCTGTGGCCCCTGGATGTTCACCCCGGCCAAGGTGAGCTGCCCACACCGTTCCCCCACCTGGAGGCCTTTCCTCTCCTCTCCTTCCAGGCCGGCCCTGACCTGGCCTGAGATGCCCACGCCTCTCCCCACACCCCAACTCCACCTCCCGCCAGCTTCCTTGGGCTGTGGACCCCCAGCTGCAGCCCCACCCTGAAGCAGCACAGGACAGCTGCTCCTCGGGCCCCGAGAGCAACCAGGCTGGGCACTCTGGGGCTTGACCACGAGGACCCACTGACCCCCACCAGGAAGAGCGGATAGCAGGTAGGGTGGGGTGGCAGGGGAAGTGGCCTAGGCATGCCTGCCCTCCATGTGCTGACTCTGCCCACCGAGGCTGTCGCCTGGACACACCAGGGATGCAGTCACCAGGCGAGGCACAGACGAGGGCAAAGGAGGCCGCCATGGACAGCCGCACAGCATAGTCGGCCAGCAGCGAGGGCCCTGGCCTGCAGGGCCACAGCCCGCCTCCCCCAGCACCGTCAGCAGGGCCTGAGCCCGGCCCAGGCAAGCTGGAGGCTGAGGCCACTGTGGGGGGAAAAACCAACATCTCCCTCGTGAGGGCCGTGGCGCTGGGCGGGAGGCACCAGGCGGGAGCGAGGCCCATTGATTCCCGCACAATGGAGAAGGAGCCTGCGGTCGGGGTTTCCAGGCCCAGCCAAAGGCGACTTTGTTCACGGCTCCCTCCACCCCCCAGACGGACAGTGATTTATTTTCCCTTCCAGGAGTGGGGCCCCAGACATAAATGGGGCGGCTGGCCCACATCCCCACCTCACAGGCCCTGAGCCCGGCTCCCGCATGTCCATCCCTGGCCCCAGCCGCACACTGGCCAGCCACTGCCTGGAGGGACCTAGTGGGGAGAGAGGCCCCCTGCAGCCTGGCCCGAGACACACACACCAGCAGACCCTTCCCAACACAGCCCCGATGGCAGGTCGCCCGAGACTGGGCCATCCTGCAGAGTAGGACACGGCCGGCCGGCACCCAGCCCCCGGGCTCAGCACTCAGTTCGCTCAGGACCCACCAGCTGGGTCCAGAGGACGGGGGATGACCTCAAGGCCGCTCAGAGACTGACCAATTGCGCCATCCTTGGAGAAGTCCAGATGTGGCACTTCTCAGAAAACCCCGAAACAGCTTCTTCCAAAGTTATTTGTGAAAAAGGTATTTCACCCTGAACCTCTCTAATTCCCACTGCGAGAAATAAAATGGAAATGGAGAAAGCCAAATTCTATCTTTTTTTAAGTTAAAAAAAAAAAAAAACAGTTTAAGACAAACCCATCAAGATTGTGAAACTTGGGGAAAAGGGGAACTTTAAAAATATGATCTGAGTCTCGAGATGTGCCGATTCCAGAAATTGTGACACCACGGGGAAAACAGCTTTCAAAAACAGCCCACACTCGCCGGGTGCTGGTTTGCTGCCTAAGGAAGGTCCATGCTCGGCCCGCTCACCCGCGAGGTGGGTGGCGCCAGCACTGGCTTCGGCCTCAAGTCCAGGCCTGGAGGAGAAGCCGGCATAGCCAGGAGGACGGCCCCCCAAAACCACAGAGGCCCTCCCCACTACCGCCAGGGCCTAGCTGCATAGAGCCAGGGTCGGGCAGGGGCCGGACACCAGGTGCAGTCCCAAGGCCGCAGCCAAGGGGGACAGAGCAGGGGGTGGCCCCTCGGCACCAAGGCAGGCTCTGCCGCCCACTGTCACCCACTGCCCATTGCCATGCGCCACTCCGCCTCGGGCTCCAGCCAATGACCGGGCCAGGACAGCGGCCTCCAGAGCCTCCCTGGCCAAGTGGCCAGAGGACAGGCAGGTGCGGGATGGGGGAGTCCAAGCAGATAAAAGGGAAATCAGAGTCCAGGCTGCCGGCCGCTGGGCGGAGGGGCCTTGCTGGGCATGACCTGAGTGCCTGCAGTGCCCAGGACACTGCCCGGCCCAGCCATGCCTGGGTAGCTACCACCCTCAAGCCAGCCGGCCAGTGCCCGGCCAGGCGGGCGGGGGGGGTACCATGGCAGGAGGCCCACCTGGGCCGCCGCCCGCCACCCAACGCCCAAACATGGCCATATAAGGCCAGGTTGGGCTTGGTACGCCCGCAGGGCGGCGGGGGAGGGGTACGAAGCGTCAGAGGACTGGTGGACAGGGCAGGGACGATCCTGAGTGGTCAATACACTGAAAGGCCGGCCTGGCCACAGGTCCCGCCTAACCGAGGGGACGTCAGCACAAAACATGGCGGGCAGGAGTCCTTGGACACGCATCAGCCATCACCCCAGCCGAGGATGCCCCTCACGGGGCTGGCGTGGGGACAGGGGTCCCTCGGGAGGCACCCCAGGCCTGCCCACTGGGACGTCAAGTGTGTGAGCGCGCCCAGGCCCTGGCGTGGTACATGGCAAGAGACACAGTGTGCAGCCTGAAGTAGGTGGTCCTCAGGGTTTGGCTTGAGACAGGCCCCCACTCCCAGCCTGTGCAGTGACCCCATGAGCTGAGGACTCAGCCCTGCGGCCCCTACCTTCACCTTCCTAGGGACGGGCAGGCCCAGGGCACAGGGCTGGGTCATAAGTCCCAGACACCAAGAATGTTCCCATTGTCCCCACACTCCACCTTGGCCACCGTGGGGGTCTCTGCAGGTTCCCAGGGGCATAATTGGGTCCACTGTGGCCAAAGAGCCCACCCCTAAGAATCTACAGGGTGACCAGCTGCTCTCGACTGCAGGTACGTGTGTGGATGTGTGTGAGTGTGTCCTGAGGGGGACTGGGGCCAGAGCCCACCCTGCCAGCAAGCGTGGGGCCCCACAGATGAGCTGGTGGTGCTCTGAGGGTAAAGGAGGGACCCTGTGGGTGAGGGTGGACCCAGAGGATGAGCTAGGGGTGCCCCATAGATGTAGAGGAACTCTGTGGGTGGGCGGAGGTGCCCCATGGGTGAGGAGGGACCCTGTGGGTGAGCTGGGGTGCCCCATGGGTAAGGGGGGACTGTGGGTAAGCTGTGGGTGCCTAGCAGGTGAGCTGGGGTGCCACGTGGGTGAGTGTGGGGACCTAAGGGTGAGCTGAGGGTAAGTGTGGGCCCCTACAGGTGAGCTGGGGGGAGCCTGTGAGTGCGAAGGGCCCAAGGGTGAGCTGGGGTGCCCCATGGTGAGAAGGGACTCTGCGGGTGAGCTGTGGGTGCCCAGTGGGTGAGATGGGGTGCCACGTGGTGAGTGTGGGGACCTAAGGGTGAGCTGAGAGTGACTGTGGGCTCCCGCGGGTGAGCGCCGTGGGTGAGGGGTGCCCCGTGGGTGAGGGGGCCCGGAAAGCGCGGAGCCAGCAGGGGCGGGGCGCAGGCACGCGCCCAGGCGGGCAGTGTGTCAGGGTTCAGGGTTCAGGGCCGGGAGGGAAAGGGGCGGCGCTGGCGGAGCCGGGGCGCCGGGCTGGGCGCCAGGACTCACCTCGGGCGGCGGCGGCCGGAGGGAGGGCCCCCAGCAGCAGCGGCGGCAGCAGCAGCAGCAACGCGGGGCTCGGCGTCATCTCGGCCTGTCCGGACCTGAGGGTATTGGGCGGCCGGTCACTGGCGCGCGGGTGGGGGTCGCCACCCTCCAGCCAAGGGCCCCGGAGCCGCCAGCACCCCAGTCCCGGGCCGCGGGGATCGGTCGGGCCGGCCCGCCCTCCCTGCGCGCGCTCGGGGCGGAGGAAGCGGCGGCGGGGAGACCCGTGGGTATCAAAGGCAGACAAAGGGTTTACACTAATTACCGGACTCCCCCGCCGCCCCCCCTCTCCAAACACCGTCTGGATTCCTGGCGCTTGTAGCTCGGGCCCTGCCCGCGGGACACACAACACCGGCGGCCCCGCAGATAATCGCCTGCGCCATTAGCGGACAAATTTGCGCTGGGGGGGGGGCCCACGTGGGGTGCAGGGGGGGCGGGGCGCGGGGAGGACCACGGGCCGGGCAGGAGCGGCGGCGGCGCGTGCCGTGCCCGGAGGCCCCTCGCAGGGGATCGAGGACCTGGACCCTGCCCGCCCATGCCTCGGACCCGGGACCCGGGCCCTCTCAGTCGGTCCCCCGGGGGGCACGGGCGCGCGCGGAGGGGCTCACCTCGGCGGGGCTCGCGGGCGGCGGGGCTCAGGGCCGGGCCCGCGGGGCGCGCGACGCGGTCATCGCCACCCCGGGCGCTGCACCCCGCCGGCCCGCGCCCCCGGGCCCGGCCTCGGGACGGGGCGGCGCTACCTGGGCGCGGGCGGCTGGGGCCGGGGCGGGGGCCGGGGCCGGGGGCCGGGGGCGCAGGGTGGCGGGGCTGGGGCCGGGGTCCGGAGGCCGGGACCGGGGTCCCGGGGCGGCGGGGCGAGGGGCCCGGGGCGCCGCGCCGCGAGGCGTCCTTCCCTGCGGGGCTTTGTCAACTCTCCCGGAGCGAGCGCCGAGCCCGCCGCGCGCCCCGCCCCGACACAACTTCCCGCCAATCGGCGCGCCGCGGCCCGGCCCGGCCCGCCCCGCGCCCCGCCCCGAGCCCGAACTTTCCGCCAATCCGTGCACGCCAGCCCCGCCCGCCGAGCTCGGGGCCTTAACCCTCGCGGCGCGGGCGGCCCGCGGGCGGGTGGCTCCCCGGGGCACCGCCCCGCCCCAGCCCCGGACCCGCCCATTCGGCCCCGACCCGCCCCCACCCTCCGGACCTCGCCCCCACCCCGGGCCCCGCGCACCGCCAGGTGCCTGGCGCCCACCCCCGACCTGCACCCATCCGCGCCCCCGTCAGAGGCCCCAGCCTCAGGGCACCCCTAGAGCTGGCCCTGGTGGAGCCCACGGCCGCCTGACCTCTGACCAGCCCCGACCCCAGCTGGGCCGTCTCCCAGTGGACCAGGACCGGCGAACGGGATGCACGGCCGCGGGGCGCTTCCGGGCCTTGAGGGCCGCGCCCCGGAGAGCCGTTGGGAGCAGAGGGGAGATCAAGACCCCGCTCCTGCCCCAAGCGGCTCTGGGAGGGGGCAAGTCTCCGGTGATGGGGGCACAGAGGTCCTGCTCGCGTGCCCCAGCTTACCTGGTGCCCTTGGCCGAGGGCAGTTATGGTTCCACTGCCCACCTGGAGACTTCCTGCCCCTCACCTGCTAGTGATGGTAAGACTGGGACATGAACAATAATGCAGAATGATGCTATAGCATCCTTTCATCCTGATGACCAGGCAGGTGTCTTATGTCACCTGGTGCAGAGGAAGAAATGCAGGCACAGAGAAGGCAGGAACTGACCCAAGGTTTCCCAGCCTGCACCTGGCAGGTCCAGGACTGAAAGTGTGCTCTCCAGAGTCCAGCTCTCCCGAAGGCCTTTCTCCACACTGCCCTACCTGTCCTTTTCCTGCTCAGCACCCTGCACACACTGGCTCCCGCCCCCCAGTTCCATCCCTCAGGGCTGTCTGACACCGCCCTGCCCTCTCCTCAGGCCTCAAGACTGGGCCAAGCTCCCCACTTGAGTGAGAATCATCATGTGAAAACACAACCATGATCCTGCTCTGGCTCCCCAGTGCCCCCTACACAAACCCCATGACCCTTGAGGCCCTGGATGCCTGGATCCTGTCCACTCCCCCCATTGTGGCCAAATTACAGCTCCCCCGACCCCCATGCAGCACCCTCTGGACCTTTGCCCAGGCTCTTCCCTCTGGAACCCTGCCTGGAACAGCCTCTCTCCTCTCAGGAGCCCGCTCTTCCAGGAAGCCTTCCAGGGAAGACTGGAACTGGAGAGGCCTTGCAAGCCAGTGTCCCCAGGGCAGAGGAGACCTGGGTGAGGGGGTGCCAGCCTTCAGGGTTTGGGGCCCATCGAGGCCCAGGCTGCCCACCCTTCCAAGCCAATGAGAAGGCGGGTTCCCAAATCCTGCCCCTAGGCCATGGTGGGCACCTTGTGGATGGTACAGGTGTGCCCAGCCCACCCGGGTCCTGCTGCACCCTGGGTGAAGGCCCCGAGGACCGACCTGAGTAGCCCTCCGGCACTTGGAGTCAGGCCCCGCAGGCGCCGAGGGTGCCAGGAGAGCCGTCCAGGGCCCACCTGAGGACGTGGGGCTGGCACTCGGGTCACAGACAGGTGCCTCTGGACAAAAGGAGCAGGTGGGTGGAGAGGTGCCCTGGCTAGTGCCAAGGCAGCCCAGGCCAGCCGGCAGGTTCGTGAGGAGACGCCTCCCACAGGTGTGCGGCTGCCAGAGGCAGGTGTGTGGAAAGGTGGCTCTGAAAGGGGCATGTCAGAAACAGGAAGTGGGCCCAGCAGCGCGTGTGGAGATGAGGTGGGCGGTGCGCGGCCCCAGGTGGGGCTGGCAGTCCAGGCAGGTGGGTGGGGAGGCGTGGCCTGCACGGAGGTGTGAGCAGGAAGGGGCGCGCCCTGGCTCCAGCCCCAGATTGCTGCCCAGGCGCCCACCGCCGCCAGCCGCTTCCCTGCGCGGGGACGCGCTGCCCCCTGCCGGAGGCACGGGGCTTGGGGACCCAGGAGCCCGGCCCCATCCTGGCTGCGCCGGCTCCGAGCCCCTCTGGACTGAGACGCCACGCTCCCCATGCGGGCGCCGGGTCAGCCTGAGCGCCCAGCCGAGGCCGCCTCCTCCAGGAAGCCCTCCAACCAGCGGGCCCCCAGGCCCCCTCATGACAATCGGGTCAGAATACAGAACCAGTTCAAATCCTGCCCCTTTTAAACTGAGACCGAGGGCAATTAGCTAATCTCTCAGTCTCAGTCCACCCATCTGCAATCCGATCCCACAGAACTATCATGGAGATCGCAAGAGCTTCTGTCTGCCACCCGTCTGGCACAGGTAAGCCCCGGGAAGTATTAATCTGCTCTTCATACGATCATCCTTCAACCGGGAGAGGTTGAGCCCTGGCTCTGCACGAGGCTGTCTGAGGGGCTGGAGATGTGGGGTTCAGCGAGTGTGTTGGGGGGCCTGGAGCTGGTGGATTGAATGAAGAACATGCAGATGACGACCTGATGAATGAAGCGCAAAAGCCATCCACACGGGTCGGCAGGTAGATGAGCCCCCACTTCGGGGAAGTGACACCCATGGGGTCGTTTTGGTTGAAGGTGCAGTTTCCAAACACGCACACAGAGGAAGCAGAGTCACAAGATTTATTACTTACAGATCCCAGAACAGAGGGGACAGGGGGCAATGAGCCGGGGGAAGGGCAGTCCTCCATCCCAGGTGACCAGCCAGCAGGAGACAGAGAGCAGGAGAGCAAGCACTGACCACTTACAAGGTGTCTGGGGTGGAGGTCACTAACTTTTTGAGAGCTGAACTCTGAGTGGTCATTTTAAAAGGTGCCCCAGGAAAAACGAAGGGGGACTTGGGGCAGGCATCCTAAGCTCAAGTCCTTCTCTAAACATCCAGACTTGGTGTGAGCAGGTTATCATACTCTGAAATGCCAAGGCAGCGACTCTGAATGGCTGTTTTCTCATCACAGCAAGGACGTGGCCCCAGCCCTCACAGAGATGGCACCTTAGTAGCAGGTGTAGGGACTGACGAGAAATGCTGGGCAGGGAATCAAAACTGGCTGATGCACACACTTCTGCTCCTGCTCCAGATGAAGTAACAGGGACCAGATTTACACACACTCACCTGAAACAGGAAAAAAAAAAAAAAAACAGAGACTAATATATGTGAAAAACGGTACCCAAGACACTGGGCAGCACACAACGAAGGACAGAGATCCCTGAGAGAAGGGAAACAAATGAGGGGAGCCCTACGACTGTCCATGCTCCCTGCCTGGAGGGAGCTTCCAGGGTGTGGTACAGGGAGCCAGGACCCAGGCAGAGCCCCAAGGCCTCCCTCAGTTGAGGGGACACACGGGGGAGTCCCGGGAGGCCAAGGCGGCTAGAGTCCGCGAGGCAGAGTCCTAGGGAGGAGAGAGCTGAGCAGAGAGGGAAGCCCTGAGATCCGCAGAGGGTCCTCCTCAAGGCTTCACCGAATACAGATGGATACAAATGTGAGAAGAAACCACCCCCAGCTGGGAGGGTGAGGGCCCACACGGGGCGGGAAGACTGCCCGTGTCTGAGAGCCAGAGTCAAGAACCTCGTAATTCAAGGGACATTGGTTAGAGTAGAGAGAAGGGTCTCGCCTCAGTAGCAGGGAAAAATCAACCCTAGACTAAGTGTAGCACTGGTCCTGCCCAGCAAAGCTTAAAAGAAGACCCAAAAGGGTCACACAGTTTCCAGGTAATTTAACTGCATCCCAGAAACAAATGCAAGAATATTTCTAGGAATACAAAACTCTCCAGCACCCAACAGGGTAGAATACACAATGTTTGACATCTGACCAAAAATTATTGGGCATGAAAAGGAGTAGGAAATTATAACCCACACTGAGGGGGAAAAATCAACCAAAACTAACACAGAAATGACAAAGATGACAATTAGTAGATGAGAACATCACACACACTTACTGTGACTATATTTCATATGTTCAAGATGCTACAGGAAAGACTGAATATGTTAAGTAAAGACATGGACTATTTTTTTAAAGCCTCAAATTGAATTTCTAAGATGGAAATTACAATTTCTGAGATAAAGAATACATTAAATGGGATTAATAGAACATTGCAAAAGAAAAGATCAGTGAACCAAGACACAGCAATAGAAACTGCCCAAATCAGAGAGAAAAATGACTGAAAACCATGAATGAAGCAGCAGTGATTGTGGACCGACTTTAAGTGGTGAAATACAGTGGAATTGGAGCCCCTGAAGGAAAGGAGACAGGGGTGGAAAAGAAAAAAATACTTTAAGAAAAATGGCCAGAATTTTTCCAAATGTAATGAAAAGCATAAACCCACAGTTCCCAAAAGCTCAACAAAACTTAAGCGCAAGAAACATGAACAAAACTACACCAAGGCACATCCGGCATTTTCAAAAATGCTGAAAACCAGTTATAAAGAGAATAGCTTAAAAGCATCCAGAGTAAAAAAAAATTTGTATACAGAAACAAAGAAAAGAATGTTTTGTTGATGTCTTGTTGAATGAAAACAATGCAAGCAAAAAGACAGGGGAGCAGTATCCTTAAAATACTGAGAAAAGAAAACCTGTCATCCTGTATTCTTTTCTAGCAAAAATCGCTTGGGAAAAAAAGTGAAATAAGGACTTTTTCAGACATAAGCAGCAGCAAGAATTAGTCAGCAGCAGATCTATACTACAAGAAATGCTACAGGACGCCCTCTGAGCAGAAGGAAGATGGCACCAGATGGACACACGAAATGAAGAGCGCCAGAAACGGTAACTACGTGAGCAACTGTAAGCAATGTTTTTCTTATTATTTAAATCTCTTTAAAAGATAGTCAACTGTTTAAAGGAACAATCACAACAATGTACTGTGAGGTTTATATCATTTGAAAAAGTAAAGTGTGTGACCCATGAACAGAAAGGCTGGGAGGTCCTCTTACTACATGTGAGATGTGATGACACCACCTGACAGACATTCACAAGTGAAAGATGCACAGTGTAAATCCCAAAGCAACCACTAAAATAGCTGAACCAAGAATTACAGCTAATAAGGCAACAAAGGAGACAGATGAAATACATTAAAAAAAATAATATTCCAAAAGAAAGCAGAAAAAGAGGAGAAAAGAACAGATGAGACAAACAAAAGAGAAACAGCAAGATAGTAGATTTAAACCCAACTATATCAATAATCACACTAAATGTAAATGATCTAAACATCCCAATTAAAAGGCAGAGGTTACCAAATTGGGAATAAAAGCAAGATTCAACTATGTGCTGCCTTCAAATATAGACATAAATAGATTAAAAGTAAAAGATGGGAAAAGATAGACTGTGCTGATGACACAAATCAGAAGTCAGCTGGGGTGGCTGTGTTAATATCAGGCAAAGTAGATTTCAGAGCAAGAATAACACCAGGGATGAAGAGAGGCATTTCACAATAACAAACTGGTAAAACCATCAGAAGCACTTAATGACCGTAAATGTGCATGCACCTAACAATAGATAATGAAAATCCATGAAGCAAAACCTGAATAGGAGAAATGGGCAGACCTACAGTTTGAGGCTTCAATACTCCTCTCCCAATATTTGATTCAACAAGTGGACAGAAAACCATTAGGAATATAGAAGACTTGAACAACACTATCAACTAACCTGGCCCAATTGATATTTATAGAACACTCCAACATTTTCTGGGCCACAAGTCTCAATATATTTAAAATAATTCAAGTCATGCAAAGACTGTTATCTGACCACACTGGAATTATACTAGAAATCATTAACAAAAAGATAACTGGAAAATCCTCAAATATTTGCAAACCAAATAATCCACTTCTTAATTTCCCATGTGTCGAAGAAGAAATCAAAAGGAAAATTAAAAATTATTTTGAACTGAATGGAAATGAAAAGACAACATATCAACAGCTGTGGGATGCAGTCAAAGGGGTACTTAGAGAGAAATATATAGCACTAAACACTATGTCAGAGAAGACAGGTCTCAAATCAGCGACCGCTGCTTCCATCCAAAGAAACTAGAAAAAACGAGAACAGTGAAACCCAGAGTGAGCAGAAGAAGGGAAATAGTAAAGGTCATGCTAGAAATCAACGAGAGAGAAAACAGAAAAACAGCAGAGAAAATGCATGGAACCAAAGCTGGTTCTTTGAGAAGATCAATAAAATCAATAAATCTCTTTCAGATGGATCTGGAGAAAAAGAGAGAAGATACAAATTATGGATATTAGGAATCAGAGAGGCGACATTACTACGGATTCTACACACATTAAAAGAATAATGGGAAATGTTAGGAATAACTTTATGCCAATAAATTTGACACCTTAGAAGAAATGGAAAAATTCATTGAAAAATAAGAACTAGCAAAGTTCCCTCTAGAAGGAATAAATAACCTGCATATACCTATTAACTTGAATTTTTAGTTAAAAACCTTCCCACAGATGGCTTCACTGAGAAATTCCACAATACACGTGAGGAGGAAGTCAAGCCACATCACAGGAGCACTGCAGGGAAGGGAGGGGGCTCCGACTCCACGGGGAAGCCAGCACTCCTGTGATGCCAGCACAGAATGGCAAGAAGGGAAGCTGCAGGACAATATCTGGCACCAACACAGCTGCAAAACATTTGTAATTTTAGTTATCAAATCCAACAATATAGAGGAAGGATAACCATCACGATCAAGTGGGGTTTATCCCAGGGATGCAAAGTTGGGTTAACATCTGAAGATCAATCAATGTAACTTACCATATTAACAGAAGGAAAAACCATCTGATTATCTCAACAGACGCAGAAAAAGCACTGGACAGAATCCAACACCCATTCTGATTTTTAAAAAAACAACTCCCAGGGGCTGGCCCGGTGGTGTAGCGGTTAAGTTCAAGTGCTCCGCTTCAGCGGCCCGGGGTTCGCAGGTTCCGATCCTAGGCGTGGACCTGCGCCACTGTCAACCATGCTACGGAGGCGTCCCACATACAAAATAGAGGAAGACTAGCACGAATGTTAGTCTCACCAAAAAAATATATAAAACAACTCTCAGCAAACTAGGCATGGAGAAGGACATTCCCAACTTGATAAAGGCACCTACAGAAACATTGCAGCGAACACCACGCTTCACCGTTAAAGACTAACGCTTCCCCTGAGACCAGAACCAGCCACGGGGTTGCTCTTACACCACTCTTCAATGCCGTGCTGGAGGTTCCAGCCAGTTCAGATTAGAAAGAAATAAGTAAAATGTGTTGATTTGTAAATGACATGATCATCTATGTAGAGAATTCTATGGAATATACAAGAAAAAAGCCACTAGAACCAATAATATTAGGGCACTTGGCACGTGGCGAGATGTGAGATCAATATATACAAGTCACCCCAGGAGGGCGTGCGGCCAATGGAACTTCCATACGCCGCTGGCGACCTGTACGACCACACAGCCACTTGGAAAACAGTCCAGCGGGTTCGTAGGAGCCGAGCACACGTCTCCTCTCGCCCTGCGATGCGGCCCTCCCACCCCTGTGTTCACCTGACAGAAAGGAAGGCGTGGACACAGATGTTCACAGCAGCCTTCTTTGTGATGACCCTGAACAGGAGGCCACCCAGACGCCCACCAACAAGCGAGAGGGCAAACGCCAGCTCTACATCCGTGCAGTGGGGCCGGCTGGCAATGAGAGGGTGAACTACAGACACTGGAAACAACACACACGTGTCTCAAAACAATCATGCTGACAAAAGAAGCCAGCGAAGGGCGCGTACTGCGTGAGGCATTTGTGCAACACTCCCGGAAGCCCACCTGATCTGTGGCGACAGAAAGCAGCTCTGTGGCTGCCCGGGACAGTGGGACCCGGGGGTGGGCCCGAGACGCCCTTTGGGGGTGACGGAAATGTTCACTCTCTAGACTGTGGTCACGCTTTCACGGATGTAACGTGTCAACACTCATCAAACTGTATGCTTTAAATTGTGCCATTTATTGTGTCAATTATACCTCAATAAACATGTTTTTTTAAAAAGACAAACCAGGTGGATGTGCTAGAAAGACAGAGGAGAGGCCTCCGTGGAGGGGGCCGGGAAGGCCGCTGACGTGACAGGCACCTCAGCCGCATAGACTCTCTTTCAGTGTTTGCTGAGTGAATACACAAACATCTGAGTAGGGGTGTAAACCACTGTAGGCTGTTTAATGCACAAATGACCTCCTTTCTGCTTCACCTTCTCCCCCGTGACCTGCTGTTCCAACTCGAGAACCTCACCGGAGCTTCTCCCTCGGCAGAGCGCAGGGCTCTGCTCTGGACCCACTCTCTCCTTCCTCTTCGAGGTGCAACTGGTGACTCTCGGTCACAGACTGTAGGGCGGGCAGCCCCTCTGAGGGGTGAGCTCAGAAGAGCCAGTCCCCTTCCGGGGGCTAGCTGTCCCCACGGAGACTCACTGGGTGTGGGTGACACTGGTCCTGCTTCATGGCTGGCTGTCACAGGACAACGGCCAGAGCTCCTGGGAGGGGCCACTGGACAGGACCGAGGCCAAGCAGAGCCCTGCCAGCTCCAGGGCTGACCAGCACTCCCTCCGAGACGGGGCCCCGGTCCCCTGCAGATGCACATCCCTGAACCCCTGAGAGGATTCTCACTCAAGGCCAGCGTAAGACTCTGTCAGGCCAGGCAGTCCTGACCAGGGCTGATGGGTAGACAAGCCTCCCCAGTGGATAAGCTGAGCCCACCAGTGCCATTGGCCCAGGGGGTTCCCTGTCGGGTTTCTCTCCCAGGGGCGGTGGTCTGGGCAGGGAGCAGGAGCCGAGGCAATACTGGCACCTGCAGCCCCCTCCCGCATGGCTCCTAACGCACAACCTCACCTGGTGGGATGGCAGCTGTACAAGCTGGCACCAGGGCCAGGAGAAGGGCTCAGCAGGGCACGGAGGGCAGGCAATGGGCCTTTGGCCACCTCGGGCTGCTCAGTGGGGCTGTCTGAAGCCGCCTCGGCGAGAAGGGCCACTCAGACCATCCTGTGGGCAGCCCCTCTCCTGTGCCAGCCCAGGTGGGGCCCCGCAACCAGGAGGCTGCAGGGAGAATTTCTGACCTGGTGTCGGGGTGCTTGGGCTGCACCCTAGAAGGGCAGGTCAGGTGTCATCCTCTGTGGTGACATCTAGGCAGGGAGGCGGGGTGCATGCACCCTGACAGCTGCACCCAGGGTCTCTCAGCCTGGGGGGGTGCACTCATGAGGCTCCATCATGCCAAGGGCTGGACTCCATCCATACCCCCCACTGCCCAAGCTGACCCAGTGCCCACCCTGGGCTGCAGGTGAAGGCCCCAGGCTCAAGACGGCCCTCCTCCTCTGCCCTCACTCAGCCTTCCCCCACAGTCCCACTGCTGCCCCCTCCCTGCACTGGGCCTGGGTCACGCCCAGGTATGTGGCGGCATCTGGCTCCTCTGCCTTTGGCTTCTGCTCGGGTTTGCTCTGTGCACAACCTGGAAGAAGTCCGAGGCCGGGGTCAAAGGTCTCAGGCCTGTGGGGCAGCCCTCTCTTCCTCCTGAAGACCTGGGAGGGGTAATGCCCCCTCCCCGCTGCCCCAGCCCCTGCACGAGGCTCCCTTGGGCTTTCCCTGACCCAGCCCTGCAACCAGTCCCTGCCCTGAAACTCTCTCCACTGGGGCGCGTGTCCTCCCCGCCAGGCCCTGACCGGTGGGGCCATCAGCACTAGAAGTGGCCCCAGAACACAGACCCTCCACACGGGGTTCTGGCATCAGGAGGCTCACAGATCCGAGGGGCCCTGGGCTGACTTTGCTTGTGGGCAACAGCACTGTGGTTACTCCAATTATTGGCAGGCGGGTGAAGTGCAGGTGGACCGCAGGGGACTGGTTGCTATGGCAACAGAAGTGCTTCTAAAGACTGGGCGTCCCTCCTCCTCCCTTGAAAGGGAAGCAGTAAAACTGAGCCGAGGGCACGTGGGGCTCAGGGGCCTCCATGGCCACAGGACGGTACCCAGGGCCCGGTTCTAGGGGCTGCAGCCGGGTCCCTTGTTTGCTGATGAACGGCAACTTGCAAGGAAAGGAGGGGCCCCTGGGACCTGGGAGGGACACAGGACAGATGGGCAGGAAACCGAAACTACCGCGTCCCCTCGCAGGGGGGCCCCACCCCCGTGTAAAGCCTGTCCACTCTGCGCCTCGGCCATTCCTCTGCCACCAGAACCAAAAAATAAGACCCCAGCACAGCCTGGACGGACGGCGCTCCAAAGGAGAGGGAGCCCCAGCCTCCCTGACAGCACTGCAGGAGCCTGGGAGGCACGTCTCAGACACCACACAGCCCTGCAGGTGTGGTGGCTGCGGCCACCTGGGACGGGGGACGGGGCCTGAGGGCCTCAGCCCCTGGGAGTGGCCTTACCTCGGCCTGCAGCCGCATCCCTGCACAGCTGGGGGCCCGCTGCGCCCAGTGCGTGCTCCGGGACCAGCAGTACCTAGAGTTGTGGGAAACACAGTCTAGGGCCCACCCCAGACAGACTAGCAGGTCAGACCCAAATTTAATAAGACTCAGGGGACTCACGGGCACTTCTGGAGCAACAGACCCTCAGGGTCCTTGGCAAACACGAGCTGACCCATCCCATGCAAGGTCCCAAGGAAGGAATAGGCGAGCAGCTGCCCAAGTGCTGCCTGGAGCACACACAGTGGCGACATCGCAGGTCTGGAGGGCAGCTCTCCGACACAGCCTGTCACAGCGAGGCTCGGAGCCTCATGTCCCATCCCAGACCTAAGCCCGTTCACGGGGCCAGAGCCCTTGACCGAGCAGGAGGCCAGATCCCCTGAAAGAGAACCCACAATAGTCTCTGATGTACGTCCCCAAATATGTGAGGAGCACCTGTGGCCATTTTCTGGCGAATGCCCTGGGCAGAGGGAGATGTCAGGCCTCCCAGGGGCTCCTGGATGACGGCTCTGAAGTGGTGCTGACCTGTCACTCGCAGACCATCACCGCGGGGCAGACGGGGCCCTGGCCTGCATCCGCGAGCCGAGGGCTTTGCAGACCCTTCCTGTAGATATCTGTCCCCAAAATGTACAGTAGGACATTCATGTGTACCCAGTGGCAGCACCCCCACACTGGTCCCCTGACCTGCGGAGCGAGGGCTGTCATGGAAGCCCCGGGGCTGCCCCTCCACGCCAAACAAAAATAAACAAATTCCTGGGAAACTGCAGAAATTAATCGCAACATCAGAAACTTGGAAGATGCAGGGGGGCGTCCCTCCGTGTTCTCCGTATAACTTGCCAGCCGGGCATTGAATGACAGATGACCACAACGTGATCCTCAGTGACGCCCTTCACAGCTGAGGTATGGACGGACATGGTGTCTACTGGAGGGATTGGCCCATGGCACCTGCTGCACAGCTCACCTGGCAGACACCTTCCCTGTCCCCATCAAGGAAGGAACCAGAAGCAGTTTGCCCTCAGGTGATAGGGGACGTGAGCATGCTTTCACGGTTTACCTGGATGCCACCGACGCCCCTGTTGTCTTGACGTGACCAGAGGGTCCTGCTTCGTTAATGGATTTATGCTAACTGGACCAGGTGCACGAGGGGGAGCACCCTGATGCCCCACTAAAACACAAGGTTTCCAGAGGGCAGGAGTAACCCCTGCAGGGTTCAGGAGCCTCCAGGGAAGTCTTAGGGATCCGATGGTGTGGGAAATGTTGGGATGTCCCATTTAAAGTGAGGTAATCCGTTATACCTCTCACCGCCCACTCCTAAGAGGCGTAGTGTTTGGTGGGACTCGACTAGGGGCGGCATGTACCATACTTGCACACGCTGCTCTGACCCAGCGGGGGCGCACTCGGCATCTGAATGTGCTGCTGCTTTGCCAAAAGCCAGAACACACCGGGCTGGCAGGAGGGGAGAGCAGAGCGGCCCCACCGCCCCTGTGGGATCTCATTCGGAGGGTATGAAAGTCCTGGTGTCCAAGGAAGGACCTGGGCCTCCTCCCAGTAAGCTGGAAGTGGAGATGACCCCCAACCGACAGGGGTCTTCAGGCCACTGAACCCGCAGGTGGAGAAAAGGCTGCTTTACCACTGGGATGATGGCTCCTGACCACCACCAAGAACTGGGGTCGCTGCTTGCTGTGGGCTGAACTGCATCCCCCCAAATGTGGATGTTGAAGTTTTAACCGCAGCACCTCAGAATGTGATTGTAACAGGGACAGAACCTTTTTTTTTTTTAAACCCATAGTACTGTGGAGAGAGAGGGAGAATCCCCCTCTGCCCTTTCCCTTAAGGTTCTTTTTTTTTTTTTTTTTTTTTAATTTATTTTTCCTCCAAAGCCCCAGTAGATAGTTGTATGTCATAGCTGCACATCCTTCTAGTTGCTGTATGTGGGACGCGGCCTCAGCATGGCCAGAGAAGCGATGCATTGGTGCGCGCCCGGGATCCGAAACCGGGCCGCCAGCAGCGGAGCGCGCGCACTTAACCGCTAAGCCACGGGGCCGGCCCTGGACAGAGCCTTTAAAGAGGGAATTCAAACGAGGCCATGCAAGTGGGCCCTAATCCCATATGACAGACGTCCTCGTCAGAAGAGATGAGGACGCAGACACACAGGGAGAAGCCAAGGACAGAAGGAACCAGCCTGCCAACACCTTGATCCCCGACTCCTGGCCTCCAGACCAAGAGGAGATAGGTGCCTGTGGTGGGAGCCGCCAGTCTGTCGTCCTTCGTCATGGCAGTGCAGCCAACCAAGACAGGGCTTTGTGACAGGGCAGGAAGACAGTTCCGGAGACCGGGGGTGGGGGGGAGGGGGCCAGGAACCCAACTGCCCCTTGTGCAGTGTCAACATCAGTGAACAATGGTCCCCAGAAACACAAGGACGGGGACCCCAGACAGACGGTCTGGGCCCCCACGCAGATCCTAAGAGCCCTAAGGCCCCACGTGGGAAAAGGAGAATGGGGAGCAGGCACTGGCTTTGGGGTTCAGATAGAAGTGTGAAGAAATTGACATCTCCCACCCACAATGAGGCAGCTGGCAGGACTTGGTGGCCCCTGAGCTTTTCACATAGATGAGGGCAGGGGGGTTTGCGGGAGCCAGAGCGGTCGCAGGTCCACGTCCCCTGCCCCACCCCTGAACCCAGGGCAGCCCTGGGGGGCAGTGGAGAGGAGAGTGGGATCGGGGCCTCCACGCCCCCACTGCTGTTTGCAGGGCCCCCAGGCTGGCTGAGTCGCTGGGCCCAAGGTCTCTGCTCCTTGTCAGGTGGCCTCTCCTCACCTTTGTCCCTCACCTGCTCTGTCTGCCCTGGGGCAGGGAGTGGGTGTGGGGAGGAGCCCTGGGGCTTCTCTGCCCCTGCCCCTCACATCTATGAACATCCCCGAAACGTTCTCCTCTGTGAATGCCATCTGTTTCCTTCTGGGCCCCGATATGGAAGGAGGATGACCGCAGGGGCACAGCCCGCAGTGGACACTGCTGGCCTTTTCTGCTGCTGGCCACAGTCTGGGCCAGGCAGCCTGGAAGCCCCACCCTCCTCCTTACCCTACATCCTCCCCCCACTTCAGGAAGTGGGTCCTCCCTGGGCTCTGTCCTGACCCAGGCGCACCCCCCCAGCACAGCCTCAGCTCTGCAGGTGGGCAGGAAGGCGGGAATGGGGCCCGCAGCACCCAGCCATGACACCAGAGATGCCAGACCCTCGGCCTCCTCCGGTAGCTCAGACCTGTCTGTGCTCAAGCCACTTCCATCCCGGCTCCCACAGGTGGGAGAAAATGCTCTGAATGGGAAGGAAGTGTAGAAGGCCTTGCTCCAGCCAGGCTCCCCGTCTGCCCAGCGTCCGTCCACAAAGGCCAACCCCAAGACCGACATACAGAAAGACACTTTAAGGGAGTGTGTGAAGGGGTGGGAGAAGATGAACAGAGCTAATGAAGAACTGATAGGCCTATGGTGGTCTGGCCCACCTCGGCTCCTGGCCACTGGGTCCGCTGGTCAGCACAGGCTCCATCACTGAGCAGTGGTGGCCCTCACGGTGCAGGGACCTCCAGGTACCGCACAGGGTTTGAGAAGAGGCCTGGCCGGTCCCAGTAGTCTATGGCTCGAACCCGGTAGGAGCCAGAGACGACAGCCGTGTCTGGGGACACAAAGGTATATGTGCGTCCTTGAGCGTGTGCCCCCCTGAAACCACCCCAAATTCCTAAAGCTCCCGACTCCAGACTGTGAGGCCGGGACCCCACCCCATAGGGCACTGTGCTGAGGCCAGGGGTGGGGTGGCCGAGGCCAGGGCAGTGGGGCAGGCGCACCTGGGCTGAACACGAAGAGGTTGAAGGTTGATGGCTTCCTGCTGACGGGAGCATACCCCTCACCCTCAGGGGAGTACTGGATCTCATAGGTCCACAGACACCTGGGGAGGTTGGTCAGGGCCAGGGCTAGAGTCTGGGGGGCTGGGCAGGGAAGACCCAGAGCCCTATTCCCTCCAGCCCCTTCCTGACCTCTCCCGGATCCCTGGCCACACTGGTTGAGGCAAGGGGGCTGGAGCCCGACTGCTACCTGCAAACGTTCCCTGTAGGCACCTCCACCCCCATCAGACAGGCTTCGACCTCGGCCCATCTGCAGCAGTGTGAAGTGGGGGGTGTGTTGTGAGAGGCGGAGGAGCACGGAATGCCTGTACGCGGGCACGGTGGAATGGCCACACGGGCACTGCGGCAGAACAGGCTGGGGGTGAGGACGCGGGTGGGGACGAACGGGCGCGGGTGGGGCGGCGACCACTCACGCACTTGGAGCCCACGTGCTCATCCGACCAGACCAAAAGCAGCTGCCCACGGGTCAGGGGCAGAGCCCGAAGCCGGGTCACCTGGGGAAGGGAGGAAGGCTCCGTGACTGGGCGGGTGGCGGGGAGAGGCGGGGTGGCGGCGGGGGAGGAGCGGCCAATCACCTGGCCCGGAGGCTCCTTGGGGCGCGCGCAGACGTGCACCAGCAGCAGCGAAGGCAGCGGGAGTCGGGGGCGCAGTGTCAGGAGACCGCTGGTGGGGAAGGGGCGCGGCGCCAAGGCTACCGGGTCCTGGGGATAGGGGTGGGAGCTCAGGGCCCTGGGACCTCGGGGGCCACCCCGCCCGCCCCTCGCCCACGCTGCCGCAGACCTCGGCCGCGCGCATGCGCCGGAACTGCTCTGCGGAGGGGAAGACCGGCCGGCCAAGGCGCTGCCACTCGCCGTAGGGACTGCAGAGCCGGTTGTCCAGGTAGAGAGTGACGTAAACGAGCCCTGGGGAGCCAGACACTGTGGCCGCGCCTCTCCGGGCCGCCTCTTCCAGGCCCCGCCAGAGCCCCGACCCCAGGGCCGGGGACCCCCTCCGTAGGACCCCTGCTCACCCAGGGCCGCGGGCACCCCGTGCAGGCGCAGAGTCATGGCGATGCTGCGGTTGGCGTGGGTGCGGGTGTCGTCGCTTGCATAGACCAGCACCGTGGCGCGCCAGGCGTCGGCGGGGCCCGCGGGGCGGTGGGCGCTGGCCAGGACGCCCACCGTGTGGTTGCTGTCGAGCACCGCCCCAGCCTGCGACACCTCGGCCCAGAGCTGCTCGCTGTCTGCGGGGCGGGGATGCGGAGGGGGTCACTGCGCGGAGATCGCTGCCCCTTTCCCATCCTACTGCCTGGCTTCCCACTATTTGCCCCCTCCACTGGTGCTCCCTGGCCACCCACAACCTCTGAGGCCCACTGAGTTAGGGCAAGCGGGACGCGAAGGGACAAGAAACAGGCCAGATGGGGGAAGGTGCTCTTCCTCGCCCCACCCCCCCACCTTAGGCCTGGAAGGACATCCCTGCTAATTGAGGCCTCGCCCGGGCCCCGCCTAGCGCGTGCCAGACCTGTCAGTTCCCAGTCCACCCCTCGCGCAGGAAGCATGCGGGGATGGGCGGCTCACCCAGCAGGGCCAGCAGCCCCATGGCAGTGAGCACCGGCTTGCGCAGCAGCTGCACGTGCGGCGGCCGCGTGTTGTTGACCTGGAAGCGCGCAGTGAGCGTGCGCTGCGAGAAGTGGTGCGGGTGGTAACTCAGGAAGGCGTTGTCGTTGCTCAGGAGCGCGTAGCGCACCGAGGAGCTGGCGTTAGCCACTAGCAGGTTCTGGTGCTGCGCGATGACCTGCGGGCGTCCAGGGCCGGCGTCGGGGGCGGCTGGGACCACGGCCACCCGCCCCCAAGCCCCCACCTCGGAAGGAAGGCCGCTCCAGGGGGGAAGCCTTGGGGGTGGGCCCACCTTCACCACCATGGCCGCGTAGGTCACGTCGGCCCTCCACGGCTGCGGCAGGGACCAGCCCACCAGCGGGTCCGCCTCGTCGTTGTAAATGGGGGTGTCCGCGAACCTCGGGAAGAGCTGCTGTATCTGCCGCACCGCCGCCTTCTCCTGCTCCAGGATGTAGATGGAGCTGCCCGCGCCCTGCGGCAGGGCCCAGCCTCAGCGCGGCCCGGCCACCACGGGACCGCAGCTGGGGAGGGGGGCGGGGCTGTGGCAGGTGGAGGTCGGGGTGCGTCCCCGTGGGCGAAGGGGCGGGGTCCCCAACGGGCGGAAGGGCGGGCTGCCGGGCCGCACCTTCTTGTGCAGGGCGATGTAGTCCAGCCGCACGCCCACCTCCCCGGTGAAGAAGTTGGAGCCGTGGTGACAGTGCTCCAGGAGGCCCCAGCACAGTGGGGAGCGTGGCGGGGGGTGGAAGGAGTCGCCGGGGCCACCCAGGCGCAGAGCGGGGCTGACGGCACGCAGACCCTCGGAGCAGGCATCGTAGTAGTTCAGGAAGCCTGGCGGGAGAGACCGCAGAGTCCACACCCTGGCACCTGAGCGGCCCGCGACCCGGCTCAGCTCCACAGGAACCCAGAGGCGTGCCCACCTTGTGTGGTCATGGACACGTTGTCAAAGTCGTGGTGGTCCGGCTCGTTCCACGTCTCGAAGTTCCACTTGGAAACGTGGGCAAGTCCATATCTACCTACAGCACAACCCAGCTGTACGTGGGCCCCTCCCCTGGGCAGGGGAATGCCCGCCCCAGCCTGACTGGCAGGCAGGGGTGCCCACAGTTGGGGGTTTGGATGTGATGGGGAGTGTCTGGTTCCATGAGCCTGCCCCCCACTGCCCTGTGGCCTCCCTCTATCTCAGGAGGCCCTGGCTCAGCCGGTCCATGACAGAGAAGACCAGGGCAATGGCCAGGTGACGAGGGAGGAGACCCTGCCCAAAAGCACCCACCCGTTCCCCAGGGCCTGCACCCTGCCCACCAATGTATCTTCTGGCCAGGAGGGAAACCAGGTCCTTCCACTCAAACACCTGCTGCTTGTCCTCGAAGTCGGTGAAGTGTCCAGAGGGGCTGCCCATCAGCTCAAAGCCTGAAACACATGAGGGCAGCTGTCTCAGCGCCCCCCGCCCACGCAGCACCTGGCCCGCCCTGCCCGGCTCTGCCACACTAACAGTGAGGCCAGGCTGGGGCTGGCAACCAGCAAGGACCTGGAGGGGCCATGTTATGGGAGAGGGCAGATCTTACCGGGGAGGAGCTGGTTCTCCCTGAGAAGGTCCAGGTACCCGTCCAGGTGGGTGAAGTTGTAGCTCAGGCCCTGCCCAGCCGACCCCCTGTAGAACACCCAATGTCAGTGCAGGGGGAGGTGGGCCCCGGGCTGGAACTGTGGCGACGTTCAAGCAGGTAGCGAGCTGTAAGGTGCCACGCAGGACTCAGCTCCAGACCCCTTACTGGGACCCTACCCTTGGAAAACACCAACTGTGGAAGTCTATCAGTCACAGCCTACTCTGAACTAGTGTGCCTGTACTGGACCCCCACCCTCAGGACTTCAGGGGCTCAGAACAGCTTGGGACTCAGGGATGGGATGGGGTAGGCAGGTCTCTGGGGAAAGGTACAACTGGATAGAGTAGGAAGGACAAGACATCCTGAAGACAGCTGGCTGTGGGGTGGGGGCCAGGAGACAGAGCCTGGCAGGACCTGTTGGGTGCCACGCTTGCTTCTCTGCACCTTCTGTAGGCAGGGTCCCTGTCTCCCTCCTCCACTCCAGGAGGAAACGGAGAAGGGCAGCCTCCCCATCCTGCACTAGTCCCAGACTGGGGCCCAGTTCCCTTCAGGCTCACATTCTGAGAGCAGACAGGCATCATGGGGCAACTACTTGACACTTTAGGAGCACATCAGATGTGCCATGAAGAGGTGTGACAGGGAGCACAGAGTCAGGCAGGGAGGGCCTCTCCCAGGTAACATCTAAGACCTACCAAGTGATGGGACAAGCCAGCAGTGAGAATACCTGGGGGACAGATGGGACACACGTGCAAAGGCCCTGAGGTAGAAAAGAACTCATGGAATCCAAGCAGCAGAAAGGAAGCTAGTGGACATGGGGCAGAGTAAGTGTGTGAGTGGTGAGAGACGAGGTCACATGAGGCCTTGGGACCATGGTGAGGATAGGACTCTGACTCAGGCTGAAATGGGGAGCCCTCTCAGCGGTCCAGAGCAATGCCATGACTTCTTTTGTTTGTTTGTTTTTAAGAGATTTTTTTCAGGGAAGTTTTAGGTTTACAGCAAAATTGAGAGGGAGATACAGAGATTTCCCCTGCCTGCACACATGCACAGCCTGCCCCCTTATCAACAACGCACCAGAGAGGACAATGGATGAACCTACACTGACACGGCGCCATCACCCCAGATCCACAGCTCACGCTGGGTCCACTCCTGGTAATGAACTTTCTACAGGTTTGGAAAGACGTACAGTGACACGTGTCCACACCGTACTGTCACACAGAGCAGTTTCACTGCCCTAAAAATCCTCCGTGCTCTGCCTGTCCACCCTCACCACCCCAAGCCCTGGCAACCTCTGATCTTTTCACTATTCCCAGAGTTTTGCCTTTTGTCGTGTTTTGAAAGGATCCCTCCGGTGGCCGGCTAACTAGAGCCACAGTGGGAGCGGGAAGATGGCCCCCCAGGAGAGGTGTGGTGCCCGGCCTGGCTGGCGGCGCAGAGGGTAAGGGGCTGGGGCAGATGGACTTAGGAGATGAGGTGAGTTGAATAGGGGTGAAGCCCAGCCGGGTGCTTTCCGCTCGAGCAGCTGCAGGTGGGTGCCGACCACCCAGGCAGGCAGGGACAAGCTGACACTAAGCTGAGTCTCAGGTTCACCCATGTGGAGGTGGACATCCGAGGGTGGACCTGCAGGCGGGTGGAGTACGCAGGACCAAGCCCAGGTCGGGCGGGGGGTGGGGGGGCGGGGTGTCTGAGGATTTCCCCTGAACAGCCTGGTCCGTCCACCTCTAGATCTGGGGAGGAAGGCGGGACGGCGAGGGCCTGCGATGCGCTCTCTGGTGGCGGCTGGGTTCGACCGCAGGTGTGGCTGCGGAGGAGGGGAGGGGAGGGGCGGGGTCACGTGGAATCTGGTCCTGCGCCCATCCCACGCCACAGCCTGGCCGGCCCAGCGCTGTCCCCTGGACACAGCGCAGACCTGGACAAATCAACGCCCCCCTCCCAGGTCCTCCTCTCACCCCGCCCTCAGTTTTTATAAGGTCCAGCCTTAAAAGCCCACCCAAGGACCCAAGTCCAGCCACCACGCACAGGGGCCCCTGCTCCTCCCGGGCCTGCCGCGCACCCAGCTGGCCCTCGCTGACCCCTCAGTGACCGGAGGAGTATGTGCGCAGCGGGGATTCACCCCTCCCCGGCCACCACCTTCCCCCCCATCCAAAGGTCGCAAGCGCTAGCAAAAAAATACAGTTTTACAAGCACGTGGGTAAAAATTAAATACGCGCAGTGGACAGTTCCAAAGTCCCACAGCCGTGTGGGTTGGAGGGCAGGCAGTAGCGGCGATGGTGACCCCATGGGAAGGGAAGGCATAGGCGCGGGCTCCCGGCTTTCTCCGCACATCCTGACACTGGGCCGGGCGCACAGCGGGCGTCGGGTAAATGCTCCTGCGCTCAGTGTCGTGGGCCAGCGGGGCGCCACCGAGGGAGCCCCAGCAGCAGAGGCATCCCCATCCTGTCACCCTGGGTGGGCTTTAATGTCCACTGGCCCAGCCAGCCTCAGCTGGCAGGGATGCCCTGGGGGCCAGTACACCTGCCCCCAGGCGCCAGGAGTCCCGACCCCGGGGGGGGGGGGTGACCCCAGGCCAAAGAACTCCGGGGGAGCACTGTCGGTGCCTCGGTCTCCCTCCGCCTTGGCCTCGGTTGGAGGAGGACTTACGAGACCTAAGCTAGGGAGGGGGCCTAGCAGTGAGGCCTGGGTGGAGACGCAGACGGGGCCACCGACTGGCCTCGAGGGCCTCTCCATCCCGCCGCCCGCAGAGGGCTAAACCTGGGTGCGAGGCACCAGCGGGGTCGCCTCCCGCTCCTGGCCCGGCCCGTGGGCAGGGGCCGCGGCGGCTGCACAAGGGCCTCATTCACCGCGCGCCAGCGGCCCGTCGGGCGGCACCAGGGCCCCGCCATCCCCGGGCCTGACGCGTGCGCCGCGAGAACCGAGCTGCGCTGGGGCCTGGTGAGGGCTCGCGTGCGCGGGGCGGGGACCCGGGCCGCACATGCAGAGGGTGGGGACCGGGCAGCGCGGGCAGGTGCTGGGGGCGCGGAGTGGGGCGCGCGGGGGAGGGTGCGCGGGGCGGAGACCCAGGCCGCGCGCTCCCGGAGCAGGGGAAGGGCCCGAGGCCGCGCGTGCTCGAAGGGGGAGATGCGCGGGGCCGCGCGGAGTACGGACAAAGAGCCGCCGCGCCGGAAGACCCGCATCCGCGGTCCGGGAACGCGGGTGGGAGGGTGTCCGGCCCGGGCCAGCTGGAGGGAGAGCCGGGTCGGCCCGGGCCTCTGCCTTCTCTTCTGAGACCCGGGAGCACGCGCGTGCGCGGCGGGTCTTTCAGGAGAAACTGGGTTCCGGTCCTCAGGGCCCTGGAGACAAACGAGCGGTCCACCCTCTTTTCACTTGTGGTAGGGGTACGACGTTTCCTTTCCAAATAAGTGTCCTCAACAATTTAAAACCGTGATTTAAAGACAAATATTGAGGAAATAGTGTGGCACAGGACTGGGCAGGAGGCCCACTGAGAGCAGTCCCAGCAGGTGGAAGGCGTGGAGACCCCATGGCCCCTGCCCCGAGTGGAGAGGTCTGCAGTCAGAGGGCCCACCGGGGTGAGGGGGAGAGTGGGCCTCAGCATCCCCAGGACCCCAAACACCGGCCCCCGTGCCTGGCCAGACACAGATAATCTCCGGCCTCAGTGCAGACAAACAGGCAGAGGGAGCCGGCCAGGCAGCAGCTCAGGCCCTGGGGGTCTGCAGGTTTCTCAAAGGACACACCTGACCTCAATGTACTACTTCACCTGCTCTAGACACTGGGCCAGGACGGAGGGGGGTGTGGCTAGGGGTTATAAGACCCAACCCCCGCCACTAAGGACAGCCAAGGCCAGGCCCCCCAGTGCAGCTGACAGCATGGGGGACCTGTGTGCTATGTACACGGAGAACAGCCCCCCAGAATATCTCCACCTGCCTAGACTCCCACCACAGGGGCTTCAAACCCAGCCAGCCTTGGGAAATCCCTGCTCCCCGGCCCAGAGGAGGATGGGACACTTCCTAAATCAGGCTTCCTCACAAATGAGCCCCGCCCTCTCCTGCACCAGCACCCGGGGCCCATTGCTCTCAGGCGCGTGCACTGTGTCTGTACTGGCCCCCACTGCTCTGTGCACCCTGGGGCCCTGCGCCGCACAGCTTGGGCCCTGTCCCCCGCTCCAGGGAGACTGCTGAAGGAGTGGGCCCAGTCCTGGGGGTCAGTGAGGCCCCGCCTGGCAGCCCCATCTCTGCCCACAGGGGCTGCCCCTCTGCCAGTCGCTGGGCGGGGGGTGTTTCAAGACCCCTCAGGAGCTGCTCCCCCCACCACACACACCAGGAGGTGCACCTTACCTGCCCCAAGGAGGGGCCCAAGGCCCTGCCTCCTGGCCAGCAGCTCCGGTAAACCACGGCTCCCCCCAGGGCTGAGTGGGTCCCTGGCCGGGCTACACTAGGGTGGGGGTGGGGAGGCCCCAGGCTTTGCCCTGGGTGGGTGGGTTCAGAGCCAGAGAAAGGTGAGATCTCGGGGCCCAATGCAGACTATTCAAGGTCAAGAGATCAGATCTGGAAAGATGCAGAAGGCGGGTGGAGGCCCCGGCCCTGTCCACGCCCCACCCTCGCTGCAGCTGTGGGGACGCTCTCCCACTCTCTGGCCATCCCCCTGCCCCCTGGGTTCCACTCCCACCTTTGCCCCCAGATGGGGCTCCTGGGCTCCCCAGCCAGGCCCAGGGAGGCTTCAGAGGTCTCAGAGTGGGGCTGAGTGTTGAGGGGCTTGGATGGGAGCCCCTTAGCACCTCACTGTTCCCTGTACTGGGGATGGAGCCCCCAGAGCCCCAGCTGGCTCTGCAGGACAGCTGGCTATTGATCTTAATTCTCCTCTCAGCACCTGGCAGCCCATGAGGACACGAGAAGCAGGGCTGAGCCAAGTGCCCACAGTGCCTGGCCTCTGGGGACAGCAGACCCAGGCCAGCTTGGCCTTCCAGCCCCACCAAAAGGACCACCGCAGCCTCTGGGGCCTCCCCTCCAGGACCCCATGGGATGGGCCCCTTTTCACACATTACTCCTCCAACACCCAGCGACGGATGCTCACCTTCGTTTATTCATTCTGGAGATGGACCTGAGGTTCGGAATACTCATTTTAAGAACAGCAGCTCACCATCAGTTTATCATGTGTGAGGCACGAGGGTAGTCATCTAAAGGGACCATTTACCTTTTAGTCATCTAAAGGTCCCACCTGTCGTGGAGGCCAGGCGCCTGCCCAGTCACAGGGGGTCAGCGCCAGGCTGGAATCCAGGTGGGGGTTCCGCAGCAAGAAGGGCACCTGGCTGGTAAGGGTATCTTGATGCCCAAGAGCTCTCTCACCCTCAGCAGTGAATACACACACCCAGCAGCCTCGTGCCTGCCTTCCACGCAAGGACACAGAACACAGACCATGGACGCAGCTGCCCAGTGCCGAGCTGGCTCAGGTAGCCCCCACCCGTGCTCCAGCATGAACCAGACCCGTCTCCTGGCAGGAGAGGATGTCCAGGGACGGGACGAGGAGACCAGCTCCTCCTTTGGTCCCCCTCCCATCCTTGCCCACAGTCCGGAGTGAAGGGTCACCCTGAAGGGTCTCAGGCTGCTTGTGCCCCACCCGGGACTGGCCAGGCTCCTGAGCCTCCTGCCTCCCCCAAGGGCTCCAGAATCCCAGCAACCTGCTCCAGCCACTCGCTGCCCCTGCCCGCCCTGTCCCACACCTGGAGCCCCGCTCCTGGGAGGCTAGCAGCTTTCACAGACCCACACAATTCTAATTATTTGTGAGCCGCTAATTACAGAACAACTTCCCGGATTAGCCGCTCAGGTAACACTCAGCAGGGGGAGCCCATGACTCAGCAACCTTTGGGGTAAATAATTTAACTGCAAGCCCAGCACGGCCGAGAAGTCAGATGCCAACCACAGAGCGCTGCCCGCTGGCCGGCGCCAGATCTGCCAGGGCCCGGCTCCTGGCAGCAGCTCTTTGCCAGAACCCCGCTGCCCCACTCCTCACCCACTAACAGAAGCCAGAGGGCTCTGAGGTCCAACCAGCCAGCAGACCCTGGCCTCGGAGGACAGGCCCGGCGCCTCGCTGCCCTCCGGCCCACCGAGCCCGTGACAAGCTCCCTCAGGTAAGCCTTCCCAGGGCCCTGCTGCAGGACAGTGAAGGCCCCAGGCGACTTGGCCACAGCACAGGCCGGCTCCCCGGGTGCACACTGTGAGCCGGATTCCACAGTTTCTTTTGGGGACCCTCAGGCACAAGGCAGGTGGCATTTGAACAGCCCTCGGTCTACGCACCTGGACCCCAGGGGCTTGAGTGAGCTTCAAGGCACTCGGGGACCCATATGGTGAGGTCTGCAGAGGAAAGAAATGCTCGTGACGTTCCCCAAAGGAGCAGACCCGCCACTCCAAAGCCCACAGGGCCGTGCCTGCCACCGTCCTCCACACCCAGGGACACTCCAGGCCGTGTCCTGGGCCAGCGCATGGGGCACTCCACGCAGGCAGCAGGGTGACCAGGCTCTGGGGGAGCAGAGAGCATCTGCCCCATGTCGCCATGGGGGGAGCGTCAAGAGCGGGATCTGAGCTGGACTTGGCATGGCTGTGAACAGGACAGACCAAAGCCGCCAACACCCCAGTGCTCTGCGAGGGCAAGGTCAGGCTGGCCGGTTGTTTGCAGAAGGCTGGGCCCGGATGGCAGGCTGCCCCGGGAAAGCAAGGAGTGGTCGGCACGTGGCTCCACAGAGCGCGTGCGCAGTGTGAGGCAGCAACCAAAGGAGTGTTAACACACTCAGGAAGGGTGCCCCACCGTCCCGGACACCCCCAGATGACGGACGCCAATCACCCTAACTCGCCTCTCCACCGGCCCCACCAAGATCACTCTCCCAAGGCATGTTCCCGGAATTCTGCCGCGAGGACTGCACAGGTGGCCGGCACTGCTGTCCGAGCACCCCTCCCCGGCACAGATTTGGGGTCCCAGCATCTGCAAGGCTCAATGCGGGCGTCAGGAGGCCCTCTTCCTCCGAGCCTCTGCCACCCCAGGGCTGCATGCAGAAGTGATGGAGGGGTGGCCAGAGGGGGCCACGGTGGTTTGCACGGGGGAACAGAGGGGCCTCTGGTGTGGGCACGGGTGATGGCGGGCCTGCGCCTGGAGGAGGAGGTGGATGGGAAGCAGGGGACTTTGGGTTTGGTCACACGTGTGTCTGGGTCTCTGCGACGCCCTCTGACCCCAGCATGTCCCACTGCCCCAGCGACGACGCCCACTTCTCTGTTGCAGGTTTTCCCAAGGGGGCCGGTGCCCAGGATGGACGTGTCGCCTGAGCACACAGAGCAGGGTGGGGGGCTGGTGCTGGTCCGCCGGCAGCCCCCAGCGCCCCGGGGCGTGCTCGAGACGCTAAAGGCCAGGCTGCAGTGGAACTGCACGTGCAGCGCGCAGGGGGCCGGGGCGCTGGTGCAGGACCTGCTCCCCGCCACACGCTGGCTGCGCCAGTACCACCCGCGGGAGGACCTGGCAGGGGACGTCATGTCCGGGCTGGTCATCGGCATCATCCTGGTGCCACAGGCCATCGCCTACTCACTGCTGGCGGGGCTGCAGCCCATCTATAGCCTCTACACCTCCTTCTTCGCGAACCTCATCTACTTCCTCATGGGCACCTCGCGCCACGTCTCCGTGGGCATCTTCAGCCTGCTCTGCCTCATGCTGGGGCAGGTGGTGGACCGCGAGCTCCTGCTGGCCGGCTTCGACCCTGCCCAGGACGGCCCGGGGCCCCGGGACAACGGCAGCACCCTCAATGCCTCGGCCGCCACGCTGGCACTCGGGCTGCAGGGCTGCGGGAGGGACTGCTACGCCATCCGCGTCGCCACTGCCCTCACACTGGTGGCCGGGATTTACCAGGTGAGGAGCCAGTGGCCAGCCGGCTCACCCACTCAGAGCTGCGCCCCCAGGGGCTCGCGCCCACCTGAAGGGCAGAGCAGGGCGGGGGGGAGCACAGGGCTGGGGCCTCGGGGGACAGTGGGTTTAACCAGCAAGGAGAGGACAGAGAGGCACAGGCAGAGGTGGGTGTGTGACAACGCGGCAGGACAGGGCTGAGGTGCCCTGGGCGCAGGGAGCCTGTCCAGCCAGCTGTGGCCTGGGCAGGGACAGGCAGCCAGAGTGGCCTCAGCTCCAGACACGCCAATTAGCCTCCCTGGGCTTCCTACCCAACGTGGGACCCTCGGGGCTGCCTGCCTTCCCATAGTCTCCCCACACCCACTCCCGTACCAGGACTGTCCACCCCGATGTCTCCCCCTCCCAGGGCCACCCCAGGTCCTCCCAGCAGCTCCAGGTCTCCCGGTGGAGACTGGAGAAAGGATCTGCCTTCCAATGCTCAGAGCCCACGTATGCAGGGCCCAAAAGTGAGCATCTGTGGCCACACATGTACCTCCAGGGTCTGTGGTGCCTCTGTGTGCGCATGCATGTGCGGGGGAGCCGTGGGCAGAGTACATTTGGGACATGAGCAGCAGCAGTGGAAGGACATCAGGCTCTGTGCCGCGGCCACCCCACTGCCCTGACCACACTGTCCACAGGTCCTCATGGGCGTCCTCCAGCTCGGCTTCGTGTCCGCCTACCTCTCGCAGCCGTTGCTCGACGGGTTTGCCATGGGGGCCTCCGTGACCATTCTCACCTCCCAGCTAAGGCACCTGCTGGGCGTGCGGGTCCCGCGGCACCAGGGGCCAGGCATGGTGGTCAGCACTTGGCTGAGTCTGCTGCGCAGCGCCGGGCAGGCCAACCTGTGCGACGTGCTCACCAGCACCGTGTGCCTGTCTGTGCTGCTGGCTGCTAAGGAGCTCTCGGACCGCTTCCGGCACCGCCTGAAGGTGCCGCTACCCACAGAGCTGCTGGTCATTCTAGTGGCCACGCTCGCATCCCACTTCGGCCAGTTCCACGAGCGCTTTGGCTCCAGTGTGGCCGGCGACATCCCCACGGGCTTCATGGCCCCGCAGGTGCCGGACCCTAGGCTGATGTGGCGCGTGGCACTGGACGCTGTGCCCCTGGCCCTCGTGGGCTCTGCCTTCTCCATCTCGCTGGCGGAGATGTTCGCCCGCAGCCACGGCTACTCCGTGCGGGCCAACCAGGAGCTGTTGGCCGTGGGCTGCTGCAACGTGCTGCCCGCCTTCTTCCACTGTTTCGCCACCAGTGCCGCCCTGGCCAAGAGCCTGGTGAAGACGGCCACCGGCTGCCACACACAGCTGTCCAGCGTGGTAAGCGCCGCCGTGGTGCTGCTTGTGCTGCTGGCACTGGCGCCGCTGTTCCGAGACCTGCAGCGGAGCGTGCTGGCCTGTGTCATTGTCGCCAGCCTGCGAGGGGCCCTGCGCAAGGTGAGGGACGTCCCACAGCTGTGGCGGCTCAGCCCAGCCGACGCGCTGGTCTGGGTGGCCACGGCAGCCACCTGTGTCCTGGTCAGCACTGAGGCCGGCCTGCTGGTCGGCGTGCTCCTCTCGTTGCTCAGCCTGGCCGGCCGCACGCAGCGGCCACACGCTGCCCTGCTCGCCCGCATCGGGGACTCAGGCTTCTACGAGGACGCCCAGGAGTTTGAGGGGCTGGTCCCCGAGCCCGGGGTGCGGGTGTTCCGCTTTGCGGGGCCACTCTACTACGCCAACAAGGACTTCTTCCTGAGGTCTCTCTACAGCCTCACAGGGCTGGACGCGGGGCGCGAGGCCGCCAGGAGAAAGGAGAAGGGCTCAGAGACAGGGGTCAGTGAGGAAGACCCTGTCGAGGGCAAGGAGCTGGGCCCAGTGAGCAGCTCAGCTGTGCTGGTGCCCACGGCGGCTGGCTTCCACGCAGTGGTCATTGACTGTGCCCCGCTGCTGTTCCTGGACATGGCCGGCATGGCCACGCTGCGGGACCTGCGCCGAGACTACGAGGCCCTGGGCATCACCCTGCTCCTGGCCTGCTGCAGCCCTGGGGTCAGGGAGGCCCTGCAGAGAGGTGGCTTCCTTGGGGAGGACCAGGGGGACATGGCTGAGGAAGGGCAGCTGTTCCACAGTGTGCACAGCGCCGTGCAGGCAGCCCAAGCCCGCCACAGGGAGCTGGCAGCTGCTGACTCCACCCTCTAGCAGGGCTAGCGCCTGCCCACAGCAGCCTGAGGCGCACAGCCTCTTGCTGTGGTTCACCGCGACCCTCCCTGAGCGATGCTGTGCCATCTCCACCCAGGAGGAACCAGTGAACCCCAACGGGGACAGGAGGACGGCTGTGAACACACACATGGACCCAGACACCCGAGAACCCAAGAACCGGGCCTTTGGGACAAATGCTGCCAGCGTCAACCTGGGCCCTGGTGCCGTGTGTCGCGGGCCTGGTTGGACGTGGTGTTGCCATTTTAGTAGAACAAGGGCCTCGAAGCAATCACGTGGCCTCCATGGTGCCAAAGGCTGAGAGCTGGGGGCTCTGGCCAGGGCAGGAGGCCTGTGTGTCTCTGGAAGCCCCTGACACACACACCCAAGTGTTCCTTACACCTCGTGCCTTGGCCCAGTGGGGGCTTCCAGGGCCAGAGACAGGTGTGACCAACACAACCTCAGCCCGGCCCTCAGGCACGGTGTCCCTGCACAGCCCGACCAGAGAACACTCAGCACGGGGTGTGTGGCTGTCCACTCCCAGTGCCGGGTCCAGCCGCAAAGCCTGGGTGCCGCGACACCAACCTGACCCTGAGCCTCCAGGGGACCCCCGGCGGGAGGCAGCTGTGCCCGATCCAGGGGCTGCCCAGGCACCCCCAGCCGTGCAGCAGGGAGAACGTCCTTCCACCTCCTGTCCCCACAGGACACTCTGCCGGGAAGCATAGGGGCAATGGTTCCGCGGAGTAGGATCTCCTGCCCCGCGCTCCCACCACAGCTGGGCACAGCGCCGTCCTCCACACCTGGACACCACCTCCTCCCGGCCTCAATCCTCATCTCCAAACAGTGGGCTCTGCCCAGCTGCTCCCAGGCTGCCTCCCCTCTCCAACACCCACCTGGCCGTGATGAGGTCCAGCAGCCAGTGGGTCCGGACCTGCTCGATGCCACTGTGTGGGACGGCGCCCACATAGGCCAGGTTGAGCTGCTGGTCCCAGCTGAGGTCATACTGGTCAGCCCGGCTGTGTGGCAGTGGAGGACTGGGGACAGAACAAGGAGTGGGGGCATTAGTCCCCATGCTGGGGCCGGCAGAGCAGCCACGGCACAGCCAGCACCAACAGGTCTAGGGCGAGGACCGCCCGGGGCACAGGCTCCGCAGATGGACTCCGGAGTGTTTACCAGTGAAATTTACGTCCCTTATGTAATAAAGTGACTCCTGACGCCAGAAATGTCATGAAGTCTCATGTCTATGGGCGTTGGGGGCTCCCAGAGCAGAGAAGACCACATCCCCACCCTGCTCCTTGGCACAAGGAGCCCCAGGCACAAGCCTGGGGCATCTCAGTGGAAGCCTGGCACAGAGGGGGTTGGGGACACACAGGGTCAGGGACACGCAGGGATAGAGAGCACGTCCCACTGCAAGGACATTCGACAGCGTGGGGGCTGCCCCCTTGGGAAGGTCCTGGTCTGCAGCAAAGGGCAGTGTCCAGAGCCAAGGCCCCTCCCAGGGTCTGGGCTACCTCAGCGGCCACCAGGCTCAGCCATGAGGCTCTTCAGATCTCGAGGCCACCAGGCAAACTCCGGGCCTGGCCCCAGACCTCCACCACAAAGGGGACCCACTCAGCTAAGAAATTCCCGCAACACCCCCATCGCGCGTGGAGCCCGTGGACAGAGAGAAGACCCCGCTCTGCTTGAGGGTGGATCCCAGGGAAGGCATGAGCCGGCTAGGGGTATTTCTGGGCTTGGGCGGCCTTCCTTACTTCGGAGCGCCAACTGGGCGCCATGGGCGCAGGAGTCTCCGGGGCGAAGGAGCCCAAGGGTCTCTCCCAGAGGTGCCAGAGGCCCGGGGACGGGGCGCGCGGCGGGAAAGAGGCGAGATGGGCCGCTCCGGCCTGTTTCCCTGTGCAGGGCGCTCACCAGAAGCCGGTGCTCCTCCAGAAGGGCCGCAGTGGCCGCAGCACGCGGGCTGCGTCCACGCGCACCAGGTGCGGAGCCTCGGCCAGGGCCCCGGCGGAAGCGATCAGCAGCGCGACCAGGAGCGCGAGCCGCGTGGCGCAGGGGCGAGGGGGACACATGGTGGGGGCGCCGGGGGAGCGGGGACACCCCCAGCCCAAACAAGCCCCCCGCCCCCGGTCCTCGGCGCTCCTGGTTCGGACGTCTGCGCCGCGCCCGCCGGTTCCGCCTCCGGGGCGCGCGCCACGTGACTGCCGCCGCGAGGCGGGGCCTGGCGGAACAGGCCGGGCCTGTAGGCGGGGGCGGGGCCTGCGAGGCGGGCGGGGTCTGGGGCAAGGGCGGGTCTTGGAACCCCAGAGGGCGGGGCTGGGGCGGGGCTTAGGTGGGCCGGCGGGGCGTGGGTGGGGCCGGGGAGGTGGGGTCGCAGGTGCAACTGTACAGGCTTTAAATCGCGCGCATCCTGAGGAGGTCACACAGCGTCGCGTGTCCAACAATCAACCATCTCAGCGCAGGGAAAGCCTCTGACCCTGCGCTGTCCTCCCTCAGACACCCGAACCCGTCCCGGGAGGCCACCAATGCGCCAGGCCCTTCGGTTGGCGACAAACAGCATGGGGAGAGACAGGAGTTGATAACTTTCTAAAAGTGATGAAAACCATCCAGCCGCAGAATCAGGAAGTGCACTGCAGCCCAAAAGGAAATGCACAAAAACACTGGATCCAAGCTCCTCCTAGTGAAACGGGGAAACCAAAGAAAAGGGAAAACCTTCAATTAGCTGGAGGAAGAAGAGACCTACTACCTTCAAAGTGCAGAACGGTAAGAGAAAACACTGGTTTTTCAACAGAAGAGCTGAAACCAGGAGACAGCAGAGCAAAAACGTCCTGAAAGTAAGTAACTGGCAACCTAGAGTCTAAATCCAGCATAAATGAAGGTCAAATAAAGACGTTTCAAAGAAGCCGACTCTGAGAACGTTTGTTTCACTGACCCCCCCCCCTTAAGGAAGCATTCAATGGTGTCCTTCAAGCAGGAGGAGAAAGATCCAGAACAGCCCAGAGGTTCAGGAAGGAGGCAGACTGACAGGATGTTGCATGGAAACCCACCGCAGAGTGACTGACACAGCAGCAGTCATGATGTCTTACACTGTATCCAGACAATTAAGATGTGCTCGTGGAGGTCGTGAGGGGCATAAGTAGAGTGTGGTTGGCTGGCCCCTAACGGCGTCCACAAGCCCAGTGCACGTGACCTTACCTGGTGAAGAGACTGAGAGATGTGATTAAGTTAAGGATCTTGAGACGTGAGTTGATCCTGGATTATCCCAGTGAGCCCTAAACGCCATCACAGTGTCCTGGTAAGGGGAAGGCAGAGGGAGATTTGACACGAAAGAGGCCACGTGATGACCTCAGAAGAGAGAGATTTGAGGACTGTTCTAAAATGTGTTCTCAAGATTTGTTTTAATCAGGTATGGCCAGACACGGAGACGTGGAAATCCTTGCCATAGGGGGAGAAGGTCGTGCTCACAGATCCCTAGGAACAAGAGGCAGGCTCGCCACGCAGGGCTGCACCGGGAGCCTGAGGGGCATTATGAAGGGCCTCGTATGGAAGGAGTCTCTATGACACAGGCAGGACACCCCCCTTCCAATACAGGAAAGGGCGATGGGAAAGCTTCCCAAGTTGGCATGAGGCCTGAGTCTGCCAAAGGGCCTTTAATGAAGGGAGTTGAAGGCCGGAGGCTCACCCAGGGTCCGCTTGCTGGACTGGAATTGGAAAGGAGAGCATTATGTCTCTCGGTCCAGCGGGCTCTCTGGGACCTCGCAGGGGTATGACAGTTCTATCTGCATTTTAACAAGTGACCTGTCTTGGTCACTGTTGTAATGTCTGTAACTCCAAAGGGAGCAGGTATGTCCTGGCCAGGCCTTGGATTGTGGCCTCAGTATATGTGCAGACATGTTGATTTTAATTTATGTGTTGGATGTCCATGAGACGAGAGATTCCTAGAGTTCTGTACTCTGAAGGGGACGATTTCCAGGCAACAGCCGGGCCATGTATGGTCAATGTGCAGAGGAGCCATTAACTCCTTAGCCTTAGCATCCACTGCTAAGACAATGGATGAAGTTTGGCCAAGTGTCTGGACCTTCAGGTCCCGTCTGTTATCGGGGAATCCTGGCTGATGGGTGGAAAGCAGCAGCATTCCACCAAGCGCCATCACAGTGGTGGGTGGCAGTGCCACTTACATGGTCCACGAACTCCCACTGGTGTTCGCTCAGTTAGTCCCGAGGGGCTCCAGGTAGCCGAGGGGTCTGGGGGAGGGATATGTTGCCACCAGAACCCAAAAAAGACTAAAAGGTGTTGGCTGTGTGTCTGTAATGAGTGTGTCACATGAGTCTCCCTGGAGAAGGCTGTCATCAATGTGAGGCCACACCGTGCTCGTGGAGAGAGGTGGCAGCAGCCGAGATCTTATCTGCAGAGGTTGTGTGTGCTGGAAAGTCGAGGGCACCCCCGGGCAGCCTGGGAAGAGGCACAGTGTCCCGTCAGGGTGGAGGCAACTGCAGCTGAGAGGCTGGCGAAGTGGGCACTGGACTGAGTATGTCAGCCCACCCCACGAGCAAGACACTCTCCAGGAGTCGGCTGGGCGGAGTCCTAGTTCAACAATATCGGATGCTGGGGGTGGAGGCCCTAAGGGACAGGACCCCCACTCCAAGGCTGTGGGGGTCTACCTCGAGATGCCTTGGGTTTTTCCAGTAAAAGAACAGGCAAAATTGGGCTCTTTTTTCTCCCTTACATTGTTTTTTGTTTCTTCCTTTTCTCCCTGCTCCTTTTTCTTTTCTGTTTTCGGTCTGTTTGTCTCCGGCTAAGAAGGGCAGGGATGGGCTTTGGCCGCCTCTCCCTGGGACGCCAGCCATCGGTGACACATTGGTCCCTTTGCCTCTTGTTCTTCTCGTAACAAAATCCAGTTGTCTCTCTTAAATCAGATCTGGCTGCATCTCTAGCCAGGTGAGAACTTTTCCCTTTTCCCCTGACTGTACTGACTGTATGCTTGAAGCTCTGGTGTTTGGGCCACTGTCCTGGGGATATGGCCACTCCCAGGGCTAGTGGATTCATGGAGGTGCTAAGACGCCCAAGAGGGCCTTCGATGACAGACAAACCACCAGAGCCCACACCCCACTGGCTCCCATCTCCCTCTCACACACCAAGCCGACATTCCTCCTGCCCCAAGTCACCCCAGGCCAGGTACTGGACAACCAGGGACTGCCCCGCCCCCATGGCCCAGGCCCACTGATATTGTTCAAACCAGCCAGGCCTAACTTTCTCCGTGTACCTCTGCTGCCTCACACGTTCCTCCCTGCCAAGACCCCAGTAAGGCTCTGGGCCACGTTCTCTTCACTCCTGCCTGTCTCCTGGCCCAAAGTGGTGTTTCCCGTGTGACCCTGTGTGGCATGGGGTACCCTCTCTCTTGGGAAATGTGAGTAATAGATTCTTCTTTCAAAGGCAGTTGTCTCTGTTTCTGTCACGTTACCATATCTCATTGAAACAAACCCTGGGTACCATTTTAGAACAAGGATGCTGTGCCGCTTTGACAATGGAGGAGGGGGCCACAGGCGCAGGGATCACAGCTCCAGAAGCTGGAAAAGGCCAGCAGTCGCCTCTGGAGGGAATGGTCCTGCTGACACCCAGAACACACATGGAGGGCATCTGTTCTCCTAGATCCGGACCATAAGGCCAGAGCAGCCAGGTCAGCGTGGCAGTGGGCACAGATGGACAAAGGGCCCCCAGGGACGCAGCACTGCATACATGGCAGGGTTCACGGAGTCAGAGGGTTTTGTAAAACCCGCTAAACCAAGGTGCTGTGACCACAGCGGTTCCCACACTGTTTCACTGTTTCAGGCTCTTGGTGGCGCTTCCCCTCTTGCTGGAGAGGTGGAGGCACTTTTGGGATCTGGCCAAGGGGAAGTTGAGTTGTGGAAATGTCAGCTGGGTTCAGCAGCGTATATTTATGTGTCCCAGTCACTTCTGTGCACAGCAGAGTTAATGCCAGACATCCTGGCGTAGAGAAGAGCTTCCAGGAACTCCCGTGGCTGCACACCAGGAGCAGCGAGTCACACGAGCCTTTGGAGAGGCGTTAGACACCCGGTGACGGGAAATGCTGAGGTTGACAAGGTCATGTAGAGTCCTGACAGCCGAGGTGACAAGGACATGGTGTCGGAAGCCTCGTCGGGTCAGCAGGGGGGTCTGAGATCCGCCATGGCAAGGAGCGTACGCTGCCCTGGAGCCTCCCCGCTCCCAGACGAAAGGAACAGAGAAAGTCCTCTGCAAGTCTGACAGCAGTCTTAACAGCGTGTACAATGCAGCCAGTAACGAGCTGTCTAGCTGTGTAGCGGACACCCTCATCAAACAGCCGGACACCCTCATCAAACAGCCGGCACGGTCTTTCTTTCCATCAGCTTTGCTGGAGGGACTAAACGACCTTTCTCTTTTCTCCCTGGAAAATGGTATTGCAAAATTGTTATAAAAAGAAACCATAAAAAATGTAGATGAAAAAAGTATCAGAGGGGAGTAGCAGGCAACTATGAATAAAAACTTATGAATAAAAATTATGAAAAAAATTTATGAGGGGCCAGCCCAGTGGCACAGTGGTTAAGTTCTCACACTGCTTTGGCAGCCCAGGGTTCGCTGGTTTGACTCCTGGTCACGGACCTACGCACTGCTCGTCAAGCCATGCTGTGGCGGCGTCCCACATACAAAATAGAGGAAGACTGGCACAGATGTTAGCTCAGGGACAATCTTCCTCAAGCAAAAAAAAAAAAAAAAAAAGAGGACTGGCAACAGATGTTAGCTCAGGGCCAATCTTCCTCACCAAAGAAAAAAAATTAGGAATTTATCAAAAATAAATTATTTTCTGGATTTTGTGGTGTTTGTGCTATTAGTCAATTTTTAAAAAAATGTTTAGGGGCTGGCCCCATGGCTGAGTGGTTAAAGTTCCACGTGCTCCACTTCAGCAGCCCAGGGTTGGGATCCCGGGCACAGACCTACGCTACTCATCAAGCCACACTGTGGTGGCGTCCCACATACAAAATAGAGGGAGATTAGCACACATGTTAGTTCAGGGCCACTCTTCCTCAAGCAAAAAGAAAGAGGAAGATTGGCAACAGATGTTAGCTCAGGGCTAATCTTCCTCAGCAAAATAAATAAATAATAATTTTAAAAAGTTTAATTTGTGATTTTTTCTCATTCTGAATATGTATCTAATTTTATCATAATAATTTTGCCTTTTTTCTTAAAGAAAGCTCCATTGACCTCAGGCTGCCCCAAACCTGGACAGACTCAGCACCACGCTTCCCTGGTCAGCGTGCGGGGTCACTAGACGGCAGCCAAGGAAAGCGTGGAGGACCTGCCTCACCCTCCTGCAGGAGAGGGCCTGCAGGCTCAGGGATCTAAATGCGAAAGGCTTGCACTCTGGAGCATCCACACGGCCTCAGGGCAGGCAGGTGCCTGGACAGGACCCCAGGCCTCCAACAGAAAGGACAAGGCGGGTCAACTGGACGAGGTGGGAACTCAGAAGGCCTGTTCACCAAAGCCACTGTGAGACGGCGCGGGGCTGCCTGCCGGGGAGGAGGATGTGTGCTCAGTGGTGCGGACACAGCAGATCCTCTATAACTGCAAGTTCCCCTGCTCCTACAGCTTATTTGTGACCCCAGACAAACACTCACAGCACTTTCATGGTGACTTGGGGACACGTGTGGAGCAGCAAGAACGCAGATCCCCCAACACCCAACACGGGAACCCTCAGTTCCCGGCTGAGGTGGACGGGGCGACGCTCTGCCTTCCTGTTTCAGCTCGTGTGTAAACAGTGTCCTTTTCCCGGCCTGTATCGTGCTACGTTTTTCACACTTCTGTGCTTTTTGTTGGTGATTTTGCTGCTTACAACGGCCCCTGGCCGGAGCTGACGCTGCACCTGGTGTTCTGCGCGAGAGGCTGTGATGAGCCTTGTGGAGAAGATCGCATGTTAGCTGGGCTTCCTTCAGGCCCAGGGGTTGCCTGCTGGCTGAGTTCAGTGCTCATGCATCAGCCACGTGTGTTAAGTAAGGTGTCTTTATTTATTTTTTTTCTGTGAGGAAGATCAGCCTTGAGCTAACATCCATGCCAATCCTCTTTTTTGCTGAGGAAGACCGGCCCTGAGCTAACATCTACAGCCAATCCTCCTCGTTTTTTTTTCCCCAAAGCCCCAGTAGATAGGTGTATGTCGTAGGTGCACATCCTGCTAGTTGCTGTACGTGGGACGCCCCCTCAGCATGGCCTGACAAGCAGTGCATTGGTGCACGCCTGAGATCCGAACCTGGGCTGCCAGCAGTGGACAGCATGCACTTAACCGCTAAGCCACGGGGCCGGCCCCAGTAAGGTGTCTTTAAACAGAAGCACGCGCAAAGCAAGGTTCTGTGTTGATCCACTGACGAAATCTGACCCGAGGCTCGCGGGAAGCTAGCCGTGTATTTCCCCAGGAGCAGGGTTCGGTGTTCGCTAATTCAGTAACTCCATGTTTGCGGCAACTTTATAGAGCGTAACCATCGTGAATAGTGAGAATGGACTGTAATTGACAAAAGAATCACCTCCAGAATATATAATGAACTCCTACAAGTCAATAAGAAAGAGATGCTCAATAGAAAAATGATCAAGACATTGAACAGAGCCTCCCGAGAAGAGCTGCAGACAGCAGACGAATCTGTGACAAGATGCAAGCCTCCCTTGTCACGGGGGACGAAAGCCAAACCACACAAACACTTCTGCACCTCCACCTGGAAGGCTTAAATTGCAAAACTGTTAGCGTCCAGGGTTGGCAAAAATGTGTGGAGAGAGAAATCTCCTACACTGCTGGTGCGAGTACTGTAAGTGAACGTAAGTGAGGCCATGTTGTTACGCTAAATGACCCTTTCCTAGTTAAAACCCTTCTAGCATGTAATCATTATAAACTACTACATGCTTTCATCATTTTCTGGCCCTGAATCTGTGCACATACCCTGCTGAGGTGCTCTGATAGCTTTGTTCTTAACCATCTTAACAAATTTTCCCAGGGAATTAGGAGGCCTCCAGGAAGAAGGAACACCTGTAGGGTATTCATCGTCACTGACAGAAGAAAAGAACAACGAGGCACCCTGGAGTCTGTCACGCCTGGAGACCGACATTTCTAAACCCCTTCTTTACTGCCCATTTTCTCTATATAACTGCCTCAAGATTCTGTAATTCTTTAAGATGGTTTTTGTTTTTTGAGGAAGATTCACCCTGAGCTAACATCTGTGCCAGTCTTCCTCTATTTTGTATGTGCGTCACTGCCACAGCACGGCTGACGTGTGGTGTAGGTCCTTGCCCGAAATCCAAAGTGGAGTGCATGGAACTTAACCACTGTGCCATGAAGCCAGACCCTAAGATGGTTTCTTGAGACATTAGTGTGCTATCTTCTGGTTATCCTGGCTAATCGAGTAAAAGCTTCCTTTCTTGATCTCTAACTCATTGTGATTAATTGGCTCAGATCGCAGTGAGCAGAGTGAGCCCATTGCTCGGTAACAGTACGAATTTTGATTTTTGTGTGGATTTTTGGAAAGCTGTTTAGGGTTATCATCTAGAGATGAACACAGCATGTCCTACTTCAGCAGACATGTGCCCAGGTGTACACGTGGATGAGAATGTTCCTGGAAGCATTTTTCATTACAGCCAAAGTCTGGCAACAAGCCACTAACGGTAGAAAGAACAAAGTGTAGCACACACCTACAGCAGAATGGCCTCAAGTGTGCGACTGAATGTGCCGCAGCAGTGAAATGACCCGTCAGTGGAGCTGGAAACAAAACACCAGGTAGAAAAAGCCGTCACCACGTAATGCATTACCGCTCCCTTTCTGTGCTGTCAGCACAGGCCAGCAGAGTGGGTGTGTGTTTAGTTTGCAGGGTTCCCATAACAGAGTGCCACAAACTGAACTGACAGCTTAAATCACAGACATTTATGCTCTTGCTAATTCACACGTTGAAACTCTAACCCCCATGGGATGGTATCAGGAAGTGGGGCCTTTGGTAGGTGATTAGGGTTGGATGAGGTCATGAGGGTGGGACCCTCAGCAGGAAGGTGGCCATCTGCAAGCTGGGAAGAGAACTCTCACCAGAACCCAACCATGCCGGCACTCTGATCTTGGACTTTCAGCCTCCAGAACTGAGAGAAATAAACGTCTGTTGTTTAAGCCGCCCAGTCTGTGGCATTTGGTTATGCCACCCGAGCTGACCAAGACAGTGAGGGAAGAAAGGGAGAGACAGATAGCCCCATAGAACCAAATGGTCAAGACCCTCGAAGGGGCCTGCACAAAGAGGCTATCCACGGGATCTGGACCTGTGCTGGGTGCTGTGCTCCAGCCAGAGATTTGGTTGTGAGCTTCAACCAGAAGCTGCTGATTAGTTAGGAAGGTGTTCTAAGAAGCGTGTGGGAGGGTTTGATGGAAATGCTACTGTTTGCCATTTTAATGTGCTGGACCAGAAAGCACAAAGTTCTGCACAAATGGTCAGATGTGGATTTTCCTTTTTAAGATGTTTTCCCTGCACTTCTCTTTGTCGCAAATTGGCCAAAGTATGTCCTCAAATCCTGTTTCCTTAGAAGTCAGTTTGGACTATGGCGAGTGGGCTTCGATTGAAAACTCTGCCTTCTCACAGGCACCATGAAGGGGTCACAACCCTCCCGGGGCCTGATGGAGGGCAGGTTCAGGGGGGTGGGTGGCCCAAGGATAGAGGAGTGGGCCCAGGGTCCCTGAAGCCATCTGGCTTGAGGTTCAGAAAGTGGGGAGGAGGCCAGCAGGGAGCCAAATGCTCCAGGAGCAGGGACTCAGAGCAGCTCTGGGGCTCCTGTCTGAGGGACCCCATGGGCCTCTGCACTCTGTTCTCCAGCCTCAAGATGTTTCCTCTGCTGCCGCCAGGCCAGCTCCTCCTGGTCACTCAGTCCTGGCTGCCTCCATCCACAGTGGCACTAAAACACTAAGTGGCATTTCTGGGCTTGTTTATTTTTCAGTTTGCTGTCTGTCTGCCCCAGAACTCACCTCCAGGTGCGCAGCGGATGCTCAGTGCACAGTTTCTGGACAAATGATGAACCTTCCCAGGATCGAGGGTGTCTTCTGACCTGGTCCCTGGCATCACCCTCTCTCTCCACTGCCCATTCCTGGAAGCCCCACTGCGCAAAAGGGAGCGTTGTTCTCTCTCCCTCTCTCCCTCCTTGTCTCCCCCAACAGGCCCTGCCAGCAGGTCTAGCACACTTCCAGGCATCTCCTCCATAGCATTTCTGGCCGTTACACCCTCTCCTGCACATTATCCTTCCTGGCTGTGTCCGCCATCTGGTTTTTCTCCTTTTCTGGGGCCCTAGAGCCCAGCCCTTCCCGGCACCCGCAGGAGCCAGCCCCTCTGAGGCCCTGCAGGCCCTGCTGACCCTTGGCCTGGCTCGAGGGCAGCCAGAAAAACACGGCAGGGACTGGGGGAGTCCCCAGGAGCCCGTTGGTCCACGACACCCAGCCCTGCCACACGCATCGCAATCCGCGGTCAGGCCTGCAAGAGCAGGGACCCGGAGTGCTGGCAGGAGAGGGGGGCAGGGCGACCAGCGTGGACATGTCCTCAGCGCCGCCTGGACGAGACAAAGCTGTGCCTCCTGCCTGGCAGGACGCATTCACTGCCTTCCCTGGGAGTGCGGTGGGGCGGGTCTTTCATAGAGGAGAGGGGTCCGCGGGGCCCGGCGGAGGGTCACGACAGGACGGCCGCCGAGGCCAGGGTGGGGAAGGAGGGATGCCGGCCCCTCGAGCTCCCCACGGGAGAGCTGATGGGAGGGGAACCATCCGAACAGGCTGGACAGCAACGTGCCAGCGGGCCGCAGGCCCTGGCCATCGCTGGTCAAAGCCTCGGTCACCGTCTGTGGTGCGGACAGGGGCAGGGCACCTGGGGTTCTCGGGCAGAGCAAGCCACGCGTCCGAAGACCCGGCAGACCGAGCCGCCCACTCACGGCTGGTGGGGCACGCGGGTTGCAGGCCCTCCAGGCCCGGGCCGGCTCCGTCGCCCTCCTCTACCTCGGACGCCAGATTGGGCCCCGAGGGCAGGGCCTGGCCCCTCCCCGGACCCCACCGGGGCGCCCACCACCCGAAACGCCATGGGGACCCCCAGCTCCTTCTCCGCCCCTCCGACCCCCAGGGGCCAAGGATCGTGTCGCGCGCTCTGGCTGCTGGCTGCTGGGTAGCCCTGCGGAACCGCGAGCCGCGGGCGGGATCCGGGTGCCCGTGGGAGGCGGCCGTCTGCGCAGGCGCGGGCCGGGTCCGCAGGAGCAAAGGTCCCACGGCGGTGTCTGGAGGCCGCGTGCGGGGAGGCCGGTCTCGGCTCGGAGCCTGCGGGGTCGGAGGCGGGCGACTGGCCCGAGGCCGCCAGGCGGTCCCGTCGCCCTCCAGGCCGCGGCACACGGCCCCCGCTCGGGCCCCGCCTCCCGCCCCAGGCCCCGCCCCGCGGGCGCGCGCCTGCGCAGTGGCTGCGGGCGCAGTCGGAAGCCCGGCGCGGACGGCTGGGTCGGCGGGCACGGCCGCCGTTCTTTCTGCAGCGCGGACCCGGCTTTCGGCCGCCGCGGGCGCTCGTGCCGGGGATGGCGGCGACGGCCGAGCCCGGGGCCCGCGCCTGGCTCGGCGGCGGCTCTCTACGCCCGGACAGCCCGGCCTCCAGCCCCGAGCTGGGCGGCAGAGGCCGCACGCGGCCGGGGCCGGGATCCGGGCCGGGGTCGGGGTCCGAGCCGGGGCCGGAGCGGGCGGGCGCCAGGTCCCCTGGCCCCGCCACGCCGGGCCACAGCTTCCGGAAGGTGACGCTCACCAAGCCCACCTTCTGCCACCTCTGCTCCGACTTCATCTGGGGGCTGGCCGGCTTCCTGTGCGACGGTGAGCGCCCGTGACCCCATCGCAGACCCCGGTCCCGGGCCAGGCAGGCACCTCCCCGCTGACCTCTGCACTCCCAGCAGTGGCCTCCCCAGGACAGAGCCCTTGGCCCACGGGGCAGGAGTGTGCCCGGCCCAGGCCCTCCCCATGGAGGTGACGAGGATCGCTCCTCCAGGGGCCTGGGGGCGTCAGGTGGCCGCGGCCCCCCCCCACTCCCCCCAACACTGTGGGGTCTCAGAAAAGAACTGCTCCCTGGGCTTTTTCACCTGGGTTGGGGTCCAATGGGGCAGGGTGAGCAAGGGGCAGGTGCCTGAGTGTTGGGGTGAGGCCAGCCCACCCTGAGCAGGCAGGACTCCTCCCCCCCGGGGGGGGGGGCGGGCAGCAAGGGGCAGCGGTGTGGCCAGGCAGGGCTGGCCTGGGCCCTGGCTCCTGTGCTCTGGTGCCTGTCTGTTCTCACCCTGCGTGCACGCTGCTGCCCACAGGGGGCGAGTGCTGGCGCTGCTCTGGCTCAGACTCCTGGAGAGCCGGGCCGGGGCCTGCCCCGAAGTGCGGCGTGCCCCAACAGGGCTCCCACCCAACTGCCAAGCCAGCCGACGGGGTGAGGAGGCTCCCCCTCCTCTGGCTGCTGGGCAGCTGGTGAGCCTGCTTCAGGGTCTGCTCTCTTTTAGTCCTGCTCCCTTCTGTAGGGCAGGTAGGTGGAGGGCCTTTGACCTGCTCAGGGAGACAAGTTCTGGAGACAAAGAGACCGCTCAGGCTGCGGTCTGCAGAGGAGGCTGGGCTCCTCACACAGGATGCCTTCTCCCAGGGGAAATGGCCTGGTTGTCCTGACCCCCAAAGGCTGTACCAGGTGGCCTGGCAAGCTGGCAGGGGTGTGGTCACCCCTGGTTTCTCAGTCAGATCAGAAAATTACACTGCCCTGCCTGGCTCCTGGGGATGCCAGGAGGCTGACTTGAGGTGGGAGACAGCCTTGTGCAGGCTGAGTCAGCTCCAAGTCTGAGGCTAGACCCAGGGCCCCCACAAAGGTGAAGGGGGTGAAGGCCAAGCTCCAGGTCTGAGGCTAGACCCAGGGCCCCCACAGGTGAGGGGGAGTGAAGGCCAGGCTCCAGGTCTCAGGGGCTCAAGAACCTTCGGCCTGGTCCTGGTGTGAAGCAGCTCATGGAAAGAGGCTCTGCCTGGGGCATGACGTGGAGGCTTCGCCAGGCAACTGTGTGAACGTTCTCCCCACCTCGGTGGAGAACAGGCTGGTGATCTCCGCCAACAGAGGGACCTGACCAGGATGTAGAGGAAGAGCCCCCTACTCCGCCAGGGAGCACCCAGGATGTGGGGCGTGGGGTGATCGGGCGCTATCTCTCTGGGCCAGAGGAGGAAGCTGGGCACTGCCTGCCCAAAGCTGCTGCCTTCCGCGGCAGAGCGAGTCTGGGTCCCCTGGGGGTGGGGGGAGCCCTTCTCCGGGCCTCCCCACTTCTCCCCACTTCATCCGACCACAGCCCACTTCTGGAGTTTTCTCTGAAGCAAGGCCTCAGGGCTGCTCTTGCCAGCCTGGAGGAGCTCGTCTGCCTCCGCCTGGGGACTGGGTGGGTGGGCTGCAGCCAGTGGGACAGGGCTGCCTCAAGGTCTCCGTGAAATGTAGTTTTCACCCAAGGCTGTGTTGGGGAGTGGGCCCCACTGCTGCCTGCCCACTTCCCAGCCCCCTGGGGCCTTGTCCATCCCGTCCCACCCCAGTGCTGTATGTGCCCCCAGAGACCATTCCGGCCACTCCTCGCATCCTCCACCCACTCCTGTCCACCTTCGGGTCCGTCTTCTGGCTGAGCCTTAGTCTCACTGGGCCTCCCCAGGACAGGTGGGGGTGCCCCCCTGCTGCTCCCTTGGGCCTCACGAGCACAGTGCACGTCTGAATGCTCACTGCCTTTGGAGCCTCTGGGCTGTCTGCCCCTCTGGCCGGGGGCAGGACAGGTGCAGCCCTCACTAGGCCAGCCATCCCGCCTGCCTTGGGGGTCCCGGTCCATCACAGGATGGCTCTGGGTCTCGGCAGGCATACAGTGTGTGTGTGCAGTTGTGGGCAGTGAGGGAAGGGTGTACTTGGTGAAGCTGGTCTGGGGGATGTGCAGAGATGCAGGAGCTGGCCAATTGCCCACCTGCCCGCCTGCCTGCCCCTCGTGGGTGACCAACTGCAGAGATGGGAAGGAGAGCTGGACCTGCATGTGGGGGGCAGGAGCCACGTTCAGGACACCAGGACACACCGTCATCCAGGATGGTCAGAGCCACCTAGGCCCCTGTTCCCTGCTCTGGGCTCTCTTGGGATGAGGGGCAGGGCAGAGGATCAGGGCATCCATGGCGCTCTAGGGGGAGGCTTTGCTGTGCCCTTCCTCTGTCCCCTGGAACTGCCCCCCATCAGCTGTGGCAGAGTAGGCCCACTGTGATGGGTGCTCTGCCCTGTCACAGAACGCTGGAGACCCGCCACAGCCCCTGGCGGTCCTGCTGGTCGAAGCCTCCCTTCTGCATGCCAAGCCCTGGGGTCTCTTGATTCCTGGGCAGGATAGGGGCCAACTCATGCAGCTCTCATTCCCACAGCCTGCAACTTCATGTCCCATGAGAAGTGCCTGAAGCATGTGAAGACCCCCTGTACGAGCCTGGCGCCCAGCCTGGTCCGCGTACGTAAGAAGTGTGGCTGCCACACCTACCGGCAGGGGCAGAGGGGCTGGGGAGGCCGGCTTTTGTGGCAGGTCCTGGGCTGGGAGTCAGGATGGCGGGTTGGATGGGGTGGGCGGTGGGACCAGCCTGGGGGGCTGGGATGTGCTGGTCTGGGTTCCCGAGCTGCCGACTGCATTCCTGCCTGTGAGCCCCTCCCAGGGCAGCAGCCGGGCCTCACTTCCCTCTGGTTCTGACCCCATCTCCTCTGGGCTCCCTGGCACCCAGCACTGCCCCTCCTGCCTGGGGGTGGGCCTCCCTCCACCTGTGCTTCATCCAGGTCGCCCCAAATGTATCATGGGAGGAACAGGCCGGGGAAGTGGTCAGTGCCTGGGATCCCTGGGCAGTGCAGCTGGATCAGGTCTCGACAGGACCAGTAGGGACCTGCAGAGGAGCAGGGGTGTCCCCCATGGAGGGGGCTGCCTGAGATCACAGCCCGGGCAGCCCAGCATTGGTCCTGCACAGAGTGGGGAGGTGGGCGTGCTTGGTAGTCCCCAGCAGGACCCTTCGGGGGCACCCACAGCACTGTGTAAATAGTGTTCGGGAGGATTTGGGGGTGTTGCAGGGGTCAGGCATGTGGCATGGGGTGGTGATGGGAGCTCTCAGGAACGTGGAGGAGGACGGTCTGCAGGACCTGGATGGGCGGCAGATTGGGGTTGAGGCGCCAGGCGGGGATGCCCCAGGCTGGGGATGCCCCAGGTTGAGGCGGTGCTCTGCTTCCTCCAGGTCCCTGTGGCCCACTGCTTCGGCCCCCGGGCGCTCTACAAGCGCAAGTTCTGTGCCGTGTGCCGCAGGGGCCTGGAGGCGCCCGCGCTCCGCTGTGAAGGTACTGCCCGGGCCTGCCGGCTCCCTTCGGGTCCGAGCCTCTCCCCAACCTCCCGGGCCCTGGTCTCTGCCGCTCAGGGTGGCCCAGCACTGCCCTCGGCCAGGCGCTGGTCAGGGGTGGTGGGTGGGAGGCGGGCTGGTGCTTTAGGGGTGGGCATTTGTGGTTTCAGAGCTGCCCGGGCAGTCAGGTCCAGGGCACAGGGGTGCAGGCCGCGCGTTGAGAAGGGCCAGGCAGGGAGAGACGCGGGTGGCCGGTCCTCTCCCCGAGAGGTGGGGGCTGTCCCTGCCCCGCACATCAGGGGCAGAAAGGTTAAAGAAAGCGTGGCCATGGGCCGGCCCCGTGGCTTAGCGGTTAAGTGCACGTGCTCCGCTGCTGGCGGCCCGGGGTTCGGACCCCAGGCACGCACGGACACACCACTTCCCCGGCCATGCTGAGGCCACGTCCCACATACAGCAACTAGAAGGATGTGCAGCTATGACATACAACTATCTACTGGGGCTTTGGGGGAAAAACTAACTGAATAAATAAAATTAAAAAAAAAAAAAAAGGAAGCGTGGCCAGGGTGAGGGTGAGGGCGAGACCCAGACCCGAGCAGAGGTGCCAGCGAGAAGGGAGCGGGTCCGTGGGGAGAGGCGAGAGGCCCCTAACCCTGCCCGCCCCCCAGTGTGTGAGCTGCACGTTCACCCCGACTGTGTGCCCTTCGCCTGCAGCGACTGCCGCCAGTGCCACCGGGACGGGTACCGGGACCACGTGAGTGCGGGGGGCCAGGGGGCTGGGGGCCGGGCACTGGGCAGCTGGGCGAGCCCGCTGACGGCCCCCTCCCCAGGACACGCACCTCCACCACTGGCGAGAGGGGAACCTACCCTCCGGCGCGCGCTGCGAGGTCTGCAGGAAGACGTGCGGCTCCTCCGACGTGCTGGCCGGCGTGCGCTGCGAGTGGTGCGGCGTGCAGGTGGGGCGGGGCCTGGGCGGGGGGCCCTGGGGGCCGGGGAGCTGAGTGGGGGGCGGGAGTGGTGCGGCGTGCCGGTGGGGCGGGGCCTGGGCGGGGGCCCCTAGGGGCCCGGGAGTTGAGGGGCGGGGCGGGAGTGGTGCGGCGTGCCGGTGGGACACGCGGGGGTCCTGGGTGCCCGGGTTCCGGGGGGGGGGGTGCATTGTCCAGTGGGAAAGCACGGTGGGAGTCCTGGGGGGTGTGGGGGTGCCTCCCGTCTATCTGAGCTGTCTGCATCCAGCTCTTTCGGGGTGGAGGTCCCCGTTGTACAGAGGGGAGTCGAGGCCTCGCGCTCAGCATGGGCCCGGGTGGAGTCACTGAGGGCTGCCTGGACCGGGCCTCTCCGGCCGGAGGCCCCAAGCTCAAGTCCGTGCCCCCCAGGCCCACTCGGTCTGTTCCGCGGCGCTCGCCCCCGAGTGCGCGTTCGGGCGTCTTCGCACCCTGGTCCTGCCTCCGGCGTGCGTGCGCCTGCTCTCCCGAAACTTCGGCAAGACGCACTGCTTCCGCATCGCCGAGGGCGCCGCCCCGGAGCCGGGTGAGCGCGGGCGCGGGCGCGGGCGCGGGCGCGGGCGCGGGCGCGGGCAGCGGGCAGCGGGGGGGTGGGCCGGCCGGGCGTTGAGTGAGAGGCCGCTGTGCCCGTCCCGCAGGCGAGGGGGATGACGGCGTGGACGCGGGCGCCCCGGCCGGCCCGGGCAGAGAGGCGCTGGCGCCGGAGTCTGGTAAGTGCCGCTTAGCTACCGCCTAGTCCCCAGCCGGGATCCCCGCCCTGTTCGCCCGTCCGTCCCTCGTCCCCGTTCCTCGTCCCCGTCCCGTCCCTCACCCGACCCTCATCCCCATCCTGTTCCTCACCTGTCCCGTTCCTCACCCAACCCTCGTCCCCGTCCTGTTCCTCACCGGTCCCTTGTCCCCATCCCGTTCCTCACCAGTCCCTCATCCCGTTCCTCACTCCATCTTTCATCACCATCTCGTTCCTCACTCTGTGCCTCATCCCCTTCCCGTCCCTGTCCCGTCCCTCATCCCTGTCCCGTCCCTCACCCGTCCCACATCCCCATGCCGTTCCTCAGCCGTCCCGCATTCTGCGCCCGGTCCCCAGCTCCACGGACTCACACTCACTTCTCTCTGGCCCAGGCAAGCAGACCCTGAAGGTCTTTGATGGCAATGACGCCGTGCAGCGAAACCACTTTCGTGTCATCACTGTCCCCCGCTTGGCCAGGAGTGAGGAGCTGCTGGTAAGAGGGAGCCCCCACAGGAGCTGTGGCAGGCCTGTTCCTGAGGGCCATGTGTTGTCCAGCCTGGCCCCGGTTCCCGTGCACACCTGACCACCCCCCCACAGGAGGCCGCGCTCCGGGCCTACTACATCATGGAGGACCCTCGTGACTTCGAGCTGCAGGTGTTCCCCCCACCTGCACAGGCTGGCAACCCCGGGGCCCGAGGAAAAGCCCGGAGTGGTGGAACTGCGGAGGAGGAGGGCGGCAGAGGCTCTGGGTCCCGCGAGGCTGCGCCCGAGGCCTGGATCATCCGAGCTCGGCCCCGCACCCAGGAAGTGCTAAAGATCTACCCGGCCTGGCTCAAGTGAGACCCAGGCCTGAAGCACAAGGTCTGCTGGCGGGAGTTGGGAGGGGTCGGGGCCGTGTGACTAGAGCTCCTGAGCTTGTCTCCTGCAGGGTGGGTGTGGCCTACGTGTCCATCCGTGTGACCCCGCAGAGCACTGCCCGGACTGTGGTGCTGGAGGTCCTCCCGCTGCTTGGACGCGAGGTGTGTACGCTGGGCCCACCTTGGTCCTGGCCAGCCCGGTGGGCCAGGCCACTGTCCCAGCCCTGGTGTGGCTGCCCTGTGTGGGTGTCCCGAGGAGGGTGAGGGAGCTGGTCCGGGCCTGATGCCCCAAACCCTGACCCCACAGGCTGAGGGTCCTGAGAGCTTCCAGCTGGTAGAGGTGCTCATGGGCAGCAGGCAAGGTGAGTGGGCATCTGCCGCCAGCGTCCTGACGAGCGTGCCTCAGTGCCCTGGGTCTCAGGGCAGCTGTGTGCAGAGGTGAGCAAGGCGCCCGGGGCTGATGGGCCATGCCTCTCGCCCTTGCAGTCCAGCGGACGGTGCTGGTGGATGAGGAGCCCTTGCTTGGCCGGCTTCGAGACATCCGGCAGGTCAGCGGGTGTGGACGCTGGTCCCTGGGGAGCTGCTGGCCTTCGGCCACAGCCTCCACCTCATGGAGAGGGAGCTGCCCCGGGATACCTTGTCCACCCTGGCAGGCAGCTGACCGTCCTGGCTGGCAATGCCTCTCTTCCTGGGCCTGGTGGGTCTGTCTGCTCCCTAACAAGTCACCCGTTCCTGGAAGGTGGGGTCCCCCAGGGCAGTGGAGGGGCTTGTCCCGAGGGAGGCCGCCTGTGAGTTCTCCCTCTTCTCTCCTTGTCTCGGTTTCTTCCTCTTGGGGAATCTTCCAGCAGCCCATCTCTGGATGTGGAGGGTGAGGGCCAGGCCCTGGGGCTCTGCCCAGCGCCCTCCTCCCCTCCCCCTCCCACAGACATCCCTGTGGCAGATGAGCCAGACGCGGTTCTACGTGGCCGAGAGCAGGGTTGTGGTGCCGCGTGTCTCCCTGTTTGTTGGTGGCCTGCCGCCGGGCCTGTCCCCCCAGGAGTACAGCAGCCTGCTGGATGAGGCTGTGGCCACCAAAGGTGTGACTGCGTGGGCTGGCGTGGGGCTACTGGCCACCAGGAACAGGATGGGGGCCTGAGAGCAGGCCATGGGGCTACTGTGTCAAGGCCAGGTTCTCCTGTCCCCGCACGCTGCCTAAGCCTTCGCCCGGAGGGCTTCCTGTCCGGTGGGTCTCTGTGCTCACCTCCAGGGCTCCGACTGCATCGCCTCCTCGGAGGAGGGGTTTCTGAGCCTCCTGAGGTCCAGCCTCTGCTTTCTCTGCCCCGGCCCTGGTGGGGAGCAGGGACTTCCCGGCTGGGTGGTGTGAAATTACCCTGAGCAGGAGGCAGGGGCTGGGCAGGAGGCTGTGGGCCGCATGAGTGTGGACAGCCCTGAGGGCAGGGCCCTGGGGGATGGGTCGTGGGTCTGGGGGGGGAGGTCGGGCCCCGGGGGGGTGAGTTGGGGGGCTGGTGAGGGAGTCGGGCATCTGGGGGGTGAGTGGGGGGCCTGATGGGGTGAGTCTGGGCCTTGGTGGGGGAGTCGGGGGCTTGGTTGAGTCGGGTCTGGGGGAGGTCGTGCCCTGGGGGGGAGTTGGGGGTCTTGGGGAGGTCGGGCCCTGGGCCTCCGTGGTGCATGTCCTGCGACCGCTGAGTCAGCCTGTCTTTGCAGTGGGCCTGGTGTCTGTGAGCCACGTCTACTCCTGGCAAGGTGAGCCCTGAGGGGCGAGGTTGGGCTGGTTAGAGGTCGTTCCTGGAGTTAGAGGAAAGAGCCTTGACTTCCTTGGTTCCGTGTGAAACGTTTTCTCGTCCGGACCAACCTTTCTCCATGGCTGTGGCTGTGCCAGTGAGCCATTTGTGTGCATTTCCTGGCTCGCAGCTGCGACGCTTTTGCTAAAACGTGACTGAGGTGCAGAGAAGGCGTCCTCCATACTTGTTCTGCCCGTGGGTTCACGTCTTCTATCATAGAAAGCTTCATGTCTGCCCATGAGCAGGAGTACAGACTGTGAGCCCACGTCCCTTCTGTGGGTCCTCAGCAGTTAGCAGCATTCTCCGTTCTTGTGGGTGCATCCCCCCCGTCATGGGTCCCAGGGGCTCCATGGGCCAGGGGACAAGAGTGGGCCTGGCTGTTCCTCCCCACCTCCTGGTGGCCTCGCTCGCGTGCACCCACCATGTCCTGTTTCTCAAGTCCAGCTGTCCTTGAAGGCTCCCCGGGGAGAGGGATCACACCATGTGAGCTTGGACGGGCTGATCTGAGGCCGGCTGCAGCGAGAGCCGGGTCCCCTTCTGGCTGCAGGGAGAGGCAAGGCCCTAGCCTCAGCTCACGGCCCACCTGCTGCAGGTGCTGTGGTGCTGGACGTGGCCTGCTTCGCAGAGGCCGAGCGGCTGTACATGCTGGTCAAGGACACGGTTGTGCACGGCCGGCTGCTGACTGCTCTGGTGCTCCCGGATGTCCTGGTGAGTGGGCCTGGGGCAAGCACTAGGGGGACGTGGCCTCCATCACTGGTTTGTCTAATGCTCGAGGGTTGGAGCGAAGTCCATCTGCCATGCACGGTCCGATTGACACCGAGGGAGGGGCCCGAGGTCCCAGGTGGAGGCCTGTGATGGCGGCTGACGGGCCAAGGACCGCAGCACGCAGCTCCCATTCTGCGGAGGCCATCTCCTAAGGGCCGGCGTGTATTTGTGACCGTGCGGGCATCTGGCCAGGCCCTGGCCCCACTGCCCCTGTGCGGTAGGCCTCAGGACGCTTGCTTGTGCCCAGACCCCTTCTGGCCAGTAGGTGATGCTGTCTGACTTGGATGTTGGGTGCCCAGCGGCCGGCACAGGGCGAAGGTGTGCTCTGCTATGGGCACCGCACAGTCAGGGTGAGGTGAGGGGCCAGAGTCCTATGCCCGTCCCACGCCTTGTGCCTTTGCAGCAGCCTCTGGTCCTCGGCCCTGCTGGCCCCAAGGGCCCCTTGAGGTGTCTATGGCTGCTCTGCTCCTGATCTCTGACCCTGACCACTGACTCCCGTCCAGGCGGAGCAGAAAAGAGCAGAATGAGTTTAGGGTCTATGGCTGGGTTGGCGACACCTCCAGGTTCTGGGTGCGCTGTCCCCACCCTGAGGCGAGATGAAGAAGGTGGGTCCTGCCCTGGTCAGGACAGGGTGGCTGTCCCACTGTCCTGATGAGGACACAGCACCTGCAGGTCAGGGCCCTGGTCAGCCGGCTCCGTGGGCAGAGCTGGGCGGGCGATGCCGACACGCGCTTTCTCTCTCCTGTCAGCTGCCTGCCCCCGGGGTGAGCAGGTAAGTGGTGACCGCAGGCAGCTCTGCCCACTGGGTCACACGTGTGTCGTCGGCCTTGAGCCACGGCCGCTTCCCACTGTGTCTGCGCCCGGCCTGTCTGTTTCCTGTTGCTCAGCGACCCCCATCATGGGGATGCCAGCCTTCCATGCTTGTCATTGTGGGGACCCCAATTCCCTGTCCTTGCCATTGTGGGGACCCTAGGACCCTTTCTGTGCTATTATGGAGTTCCTAGCTTTTCCTGTCTTCACCATGGTAGGGACACCAGTCCCTATCCTTGTCATTGTGGGAACCCCAGCCCCCCGTCCTCACCATTGTGGGGGCCCCAGACTGCCACCCTCACCATTGTGGGGACCCCTGCCCACTATCTCCTGGGCACTGTGTTTCAGGGGTTATGTGTGGGGGAGCTGGGCTTCGTCCAGAGGTGAGGGGAGGCATGGGGCTGCCCTGTGAACTGGGCTGTTCTCCTGGCAGCTGTGGGGGTGGTTGGGGGCCCCAGGGCGTGTGGTCCCCCCAAGGTGTGTGGTCCCCCCTGGGTGTGCACTGGGTGACTTGGAGGGGCAGGTGGGGTCCCGCATGGGCTTCCAGCCTGGCCCATTAGCTGTGTGGATCAGGTGGTGGGTGTGGTGTGGTGTGTGTGCTTGGAGCTCCAGGCTGGCCAGCCTCATCTCTGCCCCATTGGCCAGTGGCCTGGGGGTGTCCCTCTGCCATGGAGGGTGCCCCGAGCAGTCAGTGGTGAGGTAGGGATGGCTGTGCAGACCGTGGGCCTTGTGTGTGCCTTCTTCGGGAGGGGCTGGCCCCAAGCTGGCTCAGGCCAGGTGGGCTCAGGGTGGGGGTGCTCCCTGCCCAGGGAGTAGGGTCGGGGAGACACTGGTTGTGTCTTGAGGGGCGGCCTTGGGAGCCTGCTCTGATCCAGCCTTGTCTGTCAGCACACGAAGCTGCCCCCAGACTGCCGCCCCCTCCTCGTGTTTGTGAACCCCAAAAGTGGAGGCCTCAAGGGCCGTGACCTGCTTTGCAGTTTCCGGAAGCTGCTGAACCCTCACCAGGTCTTTGAGCTGACCAACGGGGGGCCTCTGCCCGGGTGAGTCCGCCGCACCACATATAGCCTGGCAGGCCCCAGAAGGGGGGCAGCACACACTCACTGATGGGCAGTGGGAACAGGTTGGGGTTCAGTGTGGAACCCTCACGGGCTGCCTTGGGCATGGGATGAGTTGCGGCTTGCTCTGCCCTGGGGTCGTGACTTCTGCCCCCTCTCGCTGCACACCTGTGTGGCTGTGACTGTGGCAGAATGCCTGTCTCCCTATCGCCAGGTTCCACATGTTCTCCCAGGTACCCTGCTTCCGGGTGCTGGTGTGCGGAGGGGACGGCACTGTGGGCTGGGTGCTTGCTGCCCTGGAGGAGATGCGACACCGTCTGGCTTGCCCGGATCCTTCTGTGGCCATCCTGCCTCTGGGCACAGGTGGGGTTTATCCGTTCCTGCCCCGAGTTTCAGTTGAGGTCTGGGGTGGGGGTGGGGGTGTGGAAAGTCAGTGTGCATCTCACCCGTGTCCCAGGGAACGACCTTGGCCGGGTCCTCCGCTGGGGGGCGGGCTACAGTGGAGAGGACCCATTCTCTGTGCTGGTGTCTGTGGATGAGGCTGATGCTGTGCTCATGGACCGCTGGACCATCCTGCTAGACGCTCATGAGGCCAGCGGTGCAGAGAACAGCGTGGTAGATGTTGAGCCCCCCAAGGTACCCGTGTGCCGGGTGAGGGTATGGCACTGTTGGGCCCCTGCAGGCGACTCATCCTTGTCCAGCCACACTCTGGTGTAGGCTCCAGCACCATCCCCTTTACGGATGGGGAAGCCGAGGCACAGAGCAGTGCCTTGCCGAGTGGCGTGCCTCATGCTGGCTGGCTCAGACCTTTGCCTGCTCCGAGTGCCATGCTGCTTCTCTGGGTGCTGGCAGTTACTAAGCAGGGCGGTCACCGGATGGAAGCAACTCTGACCACGGCAGCAGAGTTGGGTTGGAGACAAGGAGGCTGGACTCAGCTTGGGGGATGTGGGGGGTACCTGGTGGGGGCTGATGGGGCCACAGGAGAACACGCCTTTCCCCAGATCGTGCAGATGAGTAACTACTGTGGGATTGGCATTGATGCGGAGCTAAGCCTTGACTTCCACCAGGCACGGGAGGAGGAGCCCGGCAGGTTCACAAGCAGGTGTGAGCTGAGCAAGGATGGGAGCTTGGGGCCGCCCCTGGTGATGGCGTGCTTCCACTTCCTGGGGACTTACGAGCGGGAACTGGTGGAGGGGGCTGCAACCCCAGGGCTGCTTTAGGTGGGAAAGGGCCCCCCTTGTGATAGTAGGTGTCCCTCTTCTGCAGGTTCCACAACAAGGGCGTGTATGTGCGAGTTGGGCTGCAGAAGATCAGCCACTCGCGCAGCCTGCACAAGGAGATCCGGCTGCAGGTAGAGCAGCAGGAGGTGGAGCTGCCCAGCATCGAGGGTCTCATCTTCATCAACATCCCCAGGTGCCAGCGGGTGGGGCTCCCCGAGGGCTCTGGCCCTCATCCAGCCTGCACTTATCTTCCTACTGCTCCCTCTCTGTACAGCTGGGGCTCAGGGGCTGATCTCTGGGGCTCTGAGAGCGACTCGAGGTTTGAGAAGCCGCGCATGGACGATGGGTTGCTGGAGGTGGTAGGGGTGACGGGCGTCATGCACATGGTGAGTGGCCAGGCCAGGTGGGCTGGGCCTGGTGTGGTGCTGCGACCCGCTGAGCCTGGTGTGTGCTCTCCCGGCCAGGGCCAGGTCCAGGGTGGGCTGCGCTCCGGCATCCGCATCGCCCAGGGCTCCTACTTCCGCGTCACCCTCCTCAAAGCCACACCTGTGCAGGTGGACGGCGAGCCATGGGTCCAGGGTCCCGGGCACATGATCATCTCAGCCACCGGCCTGAAGGTATGTCAGGTGTGGGGTGAGCCAGGTGGGGCCAGAGAGGTGAGGTGGGCTCAGTGCTGGCCAGCCTCAGCTGTACAGAGTGGTCAGCACTGCCCTGGTAGCCCTGCTGCGGCTGGTTCTTCACTGACTCCTGGTCACAAGGCCCCCCTGGGGCCTCAGAGGGGAGGGGTGTCTGCTGGGCAGTGGCCAGGCTTGAGCTCCCTCCCCACAAGCCACAGTCATGGCAGCCCCCTGCTCCTCCCCTTCTGTAAATGGGCTGAGCTGGCGTTGGGCGTCCTGGGGTCCCAGGGCCAGGTGGCCTGTGGCGTCGCCCAGCCCTCTGACCTCACCTGCCCTGGAACAGGTCCACATGCTCAGGAAGGCCAAGCAGAAGCCCAGGAAGGCCGGGACCCCCAAGGATGCCCGAGCAGATGGAGTGCCTACCCCTGGGGGTGACCCCAGGTAGAGGAGGCAGGCCCTAGAGCAGTCTGCGCCCGTACTACAGCAGCACCGGCCGGTGGATGGACTTGCCCGCAGCCCTGACCTCGGGGCGTTTCCCCCTTGTCCCCAAGCCACATGGGAATTCTTGGGTGGGTAGTGGGCATTCCCTCTGGGCTTCCACACCAGTGACTGGGGTGGGCACAGGTCTCTACCTGGCCAGGCCTCTCGTCCCCTGGAAGGGGGGCACTCCTCCCTTTGTGTCCCTCACCTCCCTGAGCCCCTTGAGCTGGGCGGCGCTGGACTTCATCTTGTGCTCCTGGGCCGCCCCCTGGATGCTCTGACACAGCAGCTGACTCCGTGGGCCCTGGGTGTGCCTAGAGACATGGGACCCCCAGCCACCAGCTCCTCTGGCCTCACCTCACCAACGAGGGCTGGGCGGAGGCACCTGCTGTGTGTTTTGGGGGAAGGTGCCTTCTCTCCCGGCCTTGTCACTGCGGCCGAGCTGCTTGGGCCACAGGGCCCAGGCAGTGTCTGGCTGGGCGTGGTCCTGAGCCTGGCTGGTGGCCCCAGAGTGGCAGGGCTGCACCTGGGGAGAGCAGGGCCCTAAGGAGGCCAAGTGGGCTCAGCCACCGTCCTCAAGGTGGAGTGTGGTGCCCAGGAGGCAGCGGGAGGAGGAGGGCCGGGCCCTCACGAGGGCAGGCAGAGTGCACCTGGAAGGGACCAGAAGTAAACGCATGCAGGCCTGGGCCCTGGAGGTCCAGAGGAAGGTTATGGAAGTGAAGTGTGACCCCAGGACCGACTTGGCACTTTATGTTCTGTTTGCCAGCACTCAGCATGCCAGTTTCTAGCGTCTGCTCAGCAGATGGGACTTCTGCGGGCTCAGTGCTTCTCCATGTGGAGACCCGGCTCTGTGGGACATGGGACAGGGCTGCCAGGCGGGCTGCTCGCAGCTGCGTCTTCCACTGAGCTCCCGAGTCAGACGGCCCACAGAGTCACATCTGACTCTGGGAGGACCCTGACCCAGCATGAACTGTCTGCTTGGGAATTCTCCTGAGGCCCCCAAAGAAGGGATTCACAAGTCCACACCTTTCCCAGTCGTCCCTTCTGCGCTTGGCACTGTCTGGCCAGGCTGGGCCCTCATACCCCTTGGCCATGGCTTTGCCCTGAGTTTTGGCCTCAACCTCAGACAGGGCCCCACCCAGCCCTGTGCCCCACAAGCTTCTGCCAAAATCGCATAGACCAATGCACTGTAACAGCCATTTGTGGTGGATGTTCTTGTCACATGCCTCCAGTGCACAGATGCACGTTCCTTGTGGTCACGTCCCCAAGTCCCCAGTGGTGTAGTTTTTACTTCGCAGGCCCCAGTGTTGGTTTCAGTCTGTAGGAATTGTCTGTAAATTGTGATTAGGGTGACTGTTTGTATTTAAGTGAGTCTGTGTGCCAGGTGGGGCTGCAGGCTCTGCACCAATCCCTCGTGTGTAATTTATACCTGAATGTGACCATAACTTATATCCGGGACAATACAGTCAGCACTGCTGTCCTGCTGCTCTCACCCCCACTGTGCCTCATGACCAGCGTGGGGAGGGACGGTTTGGCAGCCCAGCAGCCGCCAGGGAGCTCTGCGTGCTGGGAGGGTGGGCCGGGGTGGGCTAAGCCAGGTCTGGGGGGCTGCACTGCCTGTTGAGGACCCAGGGCCACATGCACACCCATGCCCCCACGAGGCTGAGGCTGTGGGCTCCCGGCCGGGCCCCAGCTGCCCCTGGAACCACCGAAATGTCAGTCCCCACACGGCTTGTGTTAGCTTGATGGAGACAGAGAATGCAGGCCCAGGGGGCAGAGATGGGCACGTGCAGCGACACAAAGTCGAGGTCCTGTGACGCTCTCCTCTGAGAGTGGAAAACCACCTGAGGACACTGAGTAGAACATGAAATCTCACAAGGAAAGGAAAACCCAAGCTCGGGCCACCGGGCTGACACTGTGACCTCCGGCTGGGGTGGGCAAGGACCTCACGCTAGCAGGGAGCAGGGAGGAGCAGGGACCGAGAGTCATCCTCAGCCCCAAGCTCTGGCACGGGGAGGCCACGCAGGGCCCACAGGACAGCCAGGGCCAGGCGCACGAGGAGGCGCAGCAGCAGGAAGGCGAAGGGCACGGCGATCTGCATGAGGTGGAAGATGGCGGTGCTGAACCTGCTCAGGAAGCAGGTACAGGTGAAGGCCAGCAGGCTGGCGCAGGGGTACAGCGCGAGCTTGGCGAACATGAACGCGTGCTCCTGGCCCCCGAATCGCGCCGAGGGCTGCAGCGTCTCCCTCTCGTGCAGCAGAGCTGTGGTCCAGATGGCAAACTGGAAGATGCTGGCGAAGAAGATGATGGCACAGCTGATACGCACGCTCTCGAGCTCATCGCGGGGCTGCCGAGCGAAGGCCGAGGTCTGCTGGTAGGCCAGCGGGAGGCCGCCCACGAAGGCCAGCGAGAGTGTGTTGAGCAGACCCATGGACTGCGTGGCCTTGCGGATGTGCAGGAAGAGCGAGTGGTGGGCGAACCAGAGCAGGCCCACCGTGGCAAAGGAGCCGAAGTACGCCAGGAAATGCGGCCCGTACACGCTCAGTGCTGCCACCAGGCTGCCGTGGAACTTTTCCTTCACGTCCTTGGCGTCCGGCACGTTGTCCTCGCTGAGGATGGTGAACAGATGGCATTTGTAGCAGACTTACCACGGGTGTCTGGTCGGGGCTGCAGCCCCGCCCTGCCTGAGCCAGTGAGGGCTGCCTCCCCCCCCCGGCACACTTGAATTTCAGATGAATGACGAGGACTTGAGCACACCAAGTTTTCATTTTACTATGTCTATATACACACTTAGTATTTTAAACAATTACGTGTCAATCACCTGAAGCTCAAATTTAACTGTATCCTGTCTCTTCTTCACTAACTGGCAGCCCTGCCCGCCAGACCCCAGGGCTGGCCCCCAGCTTGCAGCCCCTTTGGCCTCCCTGGGTGGGTACTCGTGTGGTCTGTCCACCCTCCTGCAGCTGCCCATCCTGAGGAGCAGTTCTGCAGATCTGAGGGGGGCTTGCCTCCACAGTTCTCAGATTCCTGGGACAAACTTTATTGTAAAGAACAATTCTGAGGCACGTCTGGCCCCCTGGCTCTTCCCCTTCATGGGGGTCGTGGGGGCTGCTGCCCCCCAACTGCATAGCCCAGAGCGCACAGTGGTGGCATCATCTTTTATCACTGAGGGGAGTGAAGCAGCCTGGACGCCTCTGTGCTCACAGTGGCAGCTGCACATGTGTTGGGGGGGAGCTGGAACTTCGAAGGTTTGAAGGTGGGGACAGGAGGCGGAGCCTGGGGGGTTGCCTGGGGACCCCCACCCGGGTCCTCAGGGCTTGCAGGGAGGGTGACTGTGGCTCTGGGTGGGGGAAGGAGGCCCCCCAGCTGTCCCACGCAGCTGCTTGGCGAGGGGCCCGAGACAGCGTGGCCCTGGCTGCAGGGCAGGAGCAAAGCCACAGCATTCTGGACCCTAGGTCCAGGCTCAGAGATCAGTACCAATGACTGTTTGCTCCCCATTTTCAAGAATTCTCAAGTCACAGTAGGAAAAAGCTACCAAGAGAAAATTAAGAGAATCGAGACTTCAGATTATCAGATGCAGGATGTCAACCAGAGGGCTCTGACGTGTTAACGCGATAGGAACGTACTGAAGTACGACTATAAAAAAGGATGGAGTGTTTGGAAAAGAAGCAAATAAAACACGATACCTAAGATCAGAATGCTGAAGAGGCACAGCAGGGGAGCCAACAGTGAAGGGAAGAAACAAGACCCCAAGGCGGAACGGAGGTGCGGGCAGGTCGCAGAGACGGATGGGGAGACCAGATGGGGAGAGGGACCTCCCTGGCGTCCCCTGCCCTGGCCCGTGCTCTCAGGTGGGGACTGCTGGCAGGGAGACCCCCCGCTCTGGGAGCTCTGCCCAGGGTGGGATTCCTCTTCCAGGGGAGGGTGGCGCTGGGAGACCACAGCGCCTTTGTGGGGTTGGAGGATGAGGGACACTTCGCAGAGAGGTGGGCCGTGGACCCCCCTCCGTCATGTCTGGGGCAGCCCAAGTGTGGGTCCTCACCAGATGTCCAGGATGAGGAGCGTGGCCACGATGGCGTAGACCCCGTCACTGAAGGCCTCCACTCGCTCCTTGCTGAGAGGCTCGTGCAGATCGAAGGTGAAGAACTCCATGCTGTGAGGTGGGGGCTCCCGGGGGCCTGTGGACGGGCCAGGAAGGAGGAGCTGGCCAAGCCCTTGGGGGCCGGGACCCCGCAGGGACGCCTGGCCGTCACAGGTGCTCTGTAGGCCCTGGAAGCTGTGCCGAGGCCCCAACGCCAGCCCGCCCGGCACCTACCCACAAGCCTGCTTTTGCACCAGCTGGTGGCCTTGCTGAGGTAGGGGAGGAAGACGACCGTCGCCATCAGCAGGTACGACTGCAGGAGACACATGACAGGTCAGGGGGTGTGGCACCTCCACCCAGGGGACAGTCGGGGGTGTGGTGCCTCCGAGGGGGGCTGGAATCCCACCCTGCAGCGATGGGCTCCAAAGGGAGGGCAGCGTGAGCAACAGAAGAAAAAACAGGTGAATTATACGTCATCAGGACGAAGAACTCTGCATCACAGAACATTATCAGGAGCGTGAATAGACAACTCACAGGACAGAGAAAATGTCTGCAAGCCATCTCCCTGATAAGGGTCTAGGATCCAGAATATGGAGAGACCCCACAAGAGACAGCCTGGTTCAAAAACTGGCACAGGTCTGAGGATACGTTTCTCACTCACAGGCAGCCAACAAGCACATGAAGATGCTCAGCATCACTACCATCAGGGAAACGCAAGTCCACTCCACCACGAGACACCACCTCCCTCCCAGGAGGACGCCCACTACCCCAAAGCAGAAAAAAGTCCTGGCGAGGGTGTGGAAACTGGAACCCTGGGCACCGTTGGTGGGAGTGTAAAATGGTGCAGCCGCCGTGGAAAACAGTATGGACGTTCCTCAAACAATTGATATGATCCAGCAATCCTAGTTCTGGGCATATTCCCAAAAGAGTTGAAAACAGGATCTCAAAGAGACATTTTCACACCCATGTTCACAACTGCTAAAATGTGGAAGCAACCCAACTGTCCATCAACACAAGGTCCATCCACACGGGGAGCATTATTGGGTAACGCAGGGGAACGAAGCATTGAGACACACTACAGTGTGGATGAACCTTGCAAACATGCGTGAAAGAAGCCAGACACAAAGCCTCATATTTTATGATTCCATTTATATGAAATACCTATAAGAGGTAAATCCAGAGAGACAGAAAGTAGGATAGTGGTTTCAAGGGACTCTGGGGAGGGAGATGGGGAGTGACTGCTGATGGGGACGGAGTTTCTGTGTGGGGTGATAAAAAGTTCTAGAACCACACAGGAGGCGATGACTGCACGGCGATGTGAATGACATTACTGCTGCACAGTCGCACATTTTAGAATGGTTACAGCGGTAAATCTTATGTTATACCCGATTATTTAAAAAGGGATGTGGAGGGCCGGCCCCGTGGCTTAGTGGTTAAGTGCGTGCGCTCCGCTACTGGTGGCCCGGTTCGGATCCCAGGCGCGCACTGACCCACCACTTCTCCGGCCATGCTGAGGCCGCGTCCCACATACAGCAACTAGAAGGATGTGCAACTGTGATATACAACTACCTACTGGGGCTTTGGGGGAAAAAAAGGAGGAGGATTGGCAATAGATGTTAGCGTAGAGCCAGTCTTCCTCAGCAAAAAGAGGAGGATTAGCATGAATGTTAGCTCACGGCTGATCTTCCTCACACACACACACACAAAAAAATTGTGAAAAAAAATAAAAAATAAAAATAAAAAGGGATGTGGAGGGCAACTGGGCAGTGTTTCCTGGGCCCGGAGGCGGCTGCACCAGGCGCCCTTGCACTGGGCTCTGGAAGTCCTAGCCCTCAGGCTGGTGCAGGCCAGCAAGTCCCATGAGGGCTCTGCTCACCTCTGCAATTCACCCCTGCAATCGCTGTGCCCACAGGGCGCAGCCCACACCCCTGCCACCCCGCCCTCAGTGGAGGGCTCCCTCCCCTCTGTCCTGCACGCCAAGGACTTCAAGGTCACCCGACGGGGGCTAGAGACAATACACAGTATATAACTCAGGGAGGCAATGGGCTGCTGGGGTGGGGGTGGGAGCGGGAGTGATAGGTCTGTTTATAACCCAGTCTCCCTGCTCCAAGAGACCATACCATACACGTCATTCAACAAACATACACTGAGAGAGGCACCTCCCAGGCACAAGGTAGGTAAGAGCAGAACATTCTAGAAGGAGGCCAATGGTGACCACTGCAGGGTCAGCAGGAGGGGGTGCCACGGAACAGGAGGAAAAGGAGGAAACGGAACAGTGCAAGAGGGAACCTGAGTCCTTGGAAGGACAGGTGGGAAGTGCAGGCCGCCAGGTCCTGGTGTGAGAGGCCCTGGGACCCGTGAGTGCCACGGTCGGAGGAAGGTGGTCCAGGGGGACCTGGACCAGGACGGTGAGAAGGGGCTGGACCTGGAGGGTGGACCCAACACAGGGTCCCGGATGAGGGAAGCGGGTGGCGAGGATGCGTTGGAGGAGGGGGCTTGGGCTTGCTGAGGAGGTTACGGGGGGTTCCCTGGGGGTCAGGAAGCTCTGGCGCGTGTCTCACAGGTGGTGATGAGCGTGGGGCCCCACACGAGGAGGCAAGGGCTCGAGGGGTCAGAACCGCACTGCAGGGGAGGGGGAACGGAGAGGAAGGAGTGAAGTACGCAGCACAGAAGAGGACTGACTGACAGGTGAAAGGAGGTGGACAGAGCACTGACTGCTCTGTCACGGAGCACCTCTGAGGCCACCGGACCTGCCGACTGCTCGGGCCCTCCCAGCCCCACGGAGGACCCTCCTCTTCCCCAGTCTGTTGGCCCAGGTGGCCCCTCCCCCAATGCTGTCATTCCCCCAGGGCACGGACACTGCCCAGTCTCCTCATGGACCTAATGCTGCGGCGCCTGCTGGACCCCCAGCACGCTGGGTACTGCCTGCCCAGCCTAAGCTCCTGGCTTAGCCTCTGGGGCCCACTCACCCCGGCCCTGCCAGAGTCCAGCGTCCAGGCCCTGCCAGGGGGCACAGGCCCCTGCGGTCCTCAGCTCTGTGCACTCCTTCTCGCCAAGGCCACCCACACATCCCAGCTGTCCCCTCAATCCTCCCCGCGATGATCCTCATTACCCCTCACCCCAACTTTATCCAACCAATTCCTGCCGTCCACTACCCTGGGCGCAGAGTCCTTCCTGAAACCAGGACTCGGATGCGGCCTCAGCCCCACTGCCCCTTACTGTCCTTCCATCTCTCCGTCTGTCCCCTCACTGGCCCCGCCCTGTCCACCGGGAGCCGCTGACTGCAGGCCACGGGCAAGGATGCCTCGCCTGGCCCCAGCCCCCCTGCAGCATCCTTCCCATCAGCACAAACACACTCAACGTCTGAGGAAGCCAAACGGGTGCCTGAGGCCCCCCCTCACCTCGCGCGCCAGCGTCCACCTCCCCGCCCACCCGCCTGCCCTGGGCTGACTCAGGCGTCCAGCTCCATCCCAAGGGGACGAGGCTCTGCAAGCCTTCGCCTGCCTGTTTGTTTTAAACTTGGAATTCTCTTCAAACGCTTATTAGACATTTACAACAACAGCCAGTACTGGTTTTCTCGTGATGAGCGATGCTCCGGTGTGTGAGTCCATTTTGTCTCACACGTTCCACCTGTAGCCGCACCTGTCAGTATTTACCTCCTTTCTGCGTGATGGAGAGTTACTAGAACATTCCTATTATAGTAGCTGTCGCCTAAAAAAATGGCATCAGCCGACCTTGATCTCCGACCTTGATCTCTGACCTCGGCTAGGAGGGTTCTGAGCTGCCTCGTGCCATGAGTGACCAGCGTGGACCCCACGGAACCATCGCCGGGGTGAGGTGCGTGCTGACCGCCACCATGGCTTCACCTTCCCGTTTCCATCTGGGCCTCCTCTGGGCTCCAGGCTGGGGCGCCTTCCACCAAAGACTTCCCTTCTGTTTTCTCCACTTCTCCAGCTTCCTCTTCTGGTTCTGGAAATTTCTTCCTTCGCTCTCTCCCTCTCGGGGTGGCTCCTCTCTGCGCACGTTCTCAGGATGGCACAACGTCCATGTCGGCTTCCCCACCCGCTGCTGTGTCTCCTGAGGTGACTGGGGGTGTCCCTCGTCAAGACAGCGCAGCTCCGACCCCCACCCAGAAGCTGTGTGGTGCTGGCTGTGCTGGCAACTTCGTGCAGGTTCCTGTCCACCAAGGAAACAAGCATAGCCCCACTCCAGGCATCCTTGCGTCTTCGAGCTGCGCCCACTTGGGGAAACGGGGGAATGAGTCACAGCAGCTGGCACTTTGCCCCTCCTCTGATGACGCATTTCCTCATGCGGGCCTGGATCCTAGGGCAGCAACTCCTCACCTCGAGAGCGGGTCCCAGGGCCTCCTCCCTCCAGCCGCACTCCTTGGCATCCTGGGGGCCGGGCTGCTCGCTGCCCAGTGGCCCCTGGGTGACCCTGGCACAGCCCTGGCCCTCTCCCACGCAGACTGGCTCGCTCCTCTGTGCGCCGCCCCCTCCCCACCCTCCTGGGGGTGTCTGCTCCCCCAGTGGTCACCTCCCCTCCTCCACTCCCCCACTCACCGCGGGGTAGAAGAACAGGGAGAAGCCAGCCGCAGCGAAGCATAAGGCCGGGCCTCGGAGGATGATGCCTAGGACGTGCTGCCGGTAGAGGGCCCTGTGGGTGGAGCGCTCTATCTGGGGGTTCAGGAGGTGGGGGAAGTGGAACGCATATACCACGATCAGCGCCTGTGGGAGAGGCGGGCTGCAGGGCACGAGCAGAGGCCTCTGGCTGGTGACCCCTTCCTCCCACACACACATGCAGGGGCCGTGGGTGGGGACCCCAGAGAGGTAGGGTTCTGCTGTGAGGCTCACAGTGGGATGCTGGGGGTGGAGAGGGGACAGGGGCCCCTGCTTGGCTCCCAGGACCGCATGTGGGGGTCTCAGGGCTGCCCCACCTGCCCAGCACCTGAGGACGCTGGGCGGCCCCATTTTGCCCTCCCTCCACGTCAGCACAGGAAGCTCAGGCTCCGAGCATCTCCATGTGTCTGGCTGTGGCTCCGGCAGGTGCTCCACATGGGCACCCTGTCTACACAGCTTTCATCGCAGCCGGCAGGCCACGTGCTACCCGAGAACACGAGCACAACACGTGCTCCAAGAGGAGACTATGTGGGGAGGGAAAGGCAGGCCTGGGGTCCTACCTGCACGGCCCCGATGGCGATCACACACACACAGAATAGGAAGATACCCAGAGGCACCTCCGGGAAGGTCACCATTAAGGAAAACTGCAGCCAAAAGACACATGAAACCAGGTTCTGCAGGGCCCCAGAGCACCAGGCCTGTGAGCCTCCTGCATCTCAGCTGGGCTGTTCAGCAGTAGAGCTGTCTCAGGGTGGGGGCAGCCAGAGCTCTGGGGGTGTCCCCTTCCCATGAGAGCAATCCTATGGAATGCTTTAAGCCTTTCAAGCTGAAATATCATCAGATTCATAAAGAATTCCCCAAATCCCAGTTCTCTGTGATGCACAGCCCTGTGAGCTCAGACCGCTGGTCTCACTCAGAATCCAGAGTGAGCTGGGGCAGGTGTGAATGGGGAGACCAAGCTGTGGGGAGCTGTCAGACAAGGAAGTGCGTGGCACCACATGCTGGGGACGAGCCTGGGACAGCCAGGAGGCCGTGGACAGGGGGGCCAGGCAGGAGCTGGGAGCATCAGTGAGTACAGAGGGGATGCCCCTCATCGGGCCCCAGGAGACCCAGGCTGGTGTCTCTGGCACTGCAAGCCCTGCTCGGGGCTGCTGGATGCCTCCCCTCCTCCACCCAGCCTAGAAACCCCAGGTACGCCCTTTCCCCAGAACTTTCTCTCCTCTTTGCAACTGTGTGGTCCAGGCCCTAGACTACCCAGCTGGTCTGAGTTTCTGAGGAGGGAACATCTTAGGTTCTGAGTCCTCCAGCCCAGCAGAAGTGGACCCAGGGTGGCACTCAGCGAGGCCTTAAGGGGACTGGTAGAGGAAACTGCGGTTACTTACCGTGAATGGTAGGAAGGTGATGGTCATCATGCAGGCCTGGGAAGGAGGGGGAGGGAGGAGGGCAGGCAGGCAGGCCACTCAGGCCCACGTTGCCCAGGGGGCTGGCTGGCAGTGCCCCACCCCAGAAGGACATCACTGTCAGACCCCGAGGAAGCACGTGCCCTTGCCTGCACGACGGGGAGGGGAGGGGGCTCATCTTCTCAGTGGTGCCCCCAGGGAAGACCATTTGAGGGCCCGGGAGTGGACAGATTCCAGGCTCTGCACACCCAGGGGCCCCAGAGAAACTGACGTCACATGCTGTCCTCCTGGGGGGCGTGGAGCTACAACACAGTCATCTCCCAGAAATGAAAGGAATAACTCACCAGGTTGAGCAGGGCAAGCGTATCATCTATTTTCCCAACAACTTGGAACAATCTAAACAATTCAAGACAAACAGGAAAAGATGTGTCTTGGATAAAACATGGTCTCACAGCATCAAAAACAGAGATGACAGAAGCAGGAGAGCGTGAACAGAGAACTACACGGGGAGTCCGGGGCAGGAGCAGAGCTCACCAAGGGTCCCCTCGGGACTGGAAACAAAATCCTTCTCCCAACCCCGCCCTCCTGGCCAGCCCCTCCACGGCTCCCCAGGCCTCTGACCCTCTCCTGGGCTGCGCTCAGCAGGCCTTGGTCCCTGTACTTGGGTGGTCTGCATCTAGCCAGGGGTCTGGGCTGGCTGTGGGCTGTGCACTTTGCTGAAAGTCAGGGGAAGAGGCCATGTCCTCTATAGACGGTAGTGCCACTGGCGACCCCTGAGCCCTGGGAGAGGGGCACAGCTGGGAGGGCCCAGGGCAGATCTGTGCCACGCCCAGGAGCCAGGGCCTCCAGCAGCTGGTGTGGCCTTTGATGAGCCAGTGCACAAATGAGGTGCTGCATGGCCCTGTCCACACTGCTGGTCTGATGGGGAGCTGGCCACACCAGCAGCCTGCACGGCCACCAGCAGGACCAGACAGAGGGCGGCCGTGGCCCCCCTGGCTCCTGCCAGTCCATGGGCCTGCTTGCTCTCCGTGAACAAGGGAGGTGGGAGAGAAAAGCCCTCCCCTAAGGCTTTAAAGAGGATCACCTGTCCCCACCACAAACAGTCACTTTGCTGGAAACAAGTATGTGACGTAAAATGGTGAGACACTTTTAACGCAGCTGCCAATGCCTCAACGGCTCCCGAGTTCTCCTGCTCCCCCAGCAGCCCAGTGGGACAAGGGGTGACTGTTAACCGAGGACATCAGTACCCATGCCCACCCCAGCTCTGTCCATGGGTGCCCTCCCGGCCTGTAGCTCTGGGGCCCTGTTCCCCTTCAGATCCTAAGGAACCTTTTCCTCCTGAACAGGAAGCTCAGGCCTTTGAGCACCTGTCCCAAAGCCTCATCCTCCTCCCCAGAGTCCCCGCACCAGGATGAAAGGGCCGTGCACACCGTGCAGAGCTACAGGGGAGCAGAGGGCGCTGGCTCCCAGCCCTTCCCGTGGCCTGCCCGTGTACTCTCTAGGGTCTAGCAGGCAGCAGTGATGTGCCCGGCCCGGACCTGACAAGCGTGTGCCTGTGTGAGCATGTCACCTTGTTCCATTGTCCCAGGTCCTGGGGTGGTAAGCCCTGTCATTGCCGTGAGCAGATGAGGAAGTGGAGGCTGGGGGCAAGAACTCTGGGGTGACGGGTGGGGAGGGGCAGCCCACTGACCCAACCTCCTTGGGACTCAGCTCAGGAGGTGAAGACACCTAGACACCCCAACAACAGGCATCTTGTCAGCGCCTTGAGTGCACACTCGCTGCCTCGCTGACCCTCGGCCAGGCTGGGGCTGAACCTGCCGGGTGCATGCACTGAAAGAACCACAAAGATGCAGACCTCGGCCTGGAAAAGCCCCGGCCCAACCCCGTACCTCGTGTGTGCTGCCCAGGCCACGGTCACGATGAGAAACGTCATCAGGTAGACGGCAATCCTGGTTGCTAGAAGTTTCTGTATACTTTTGTCAAATGGCTGGAACAGAAGAGCATGGCAATCAAGACCGCTTCATGCCACGGCAGCTGGCGACCCACCCCAGGCACTGAGACCCCAAAGCCTGAGAGGTTCCCGCCTGCCCTTCTTGGCTCAGTCTCTACCCCGCCTGTCCCTGAGCCCTCCCGTCTCCCTGACACTGAGGCCCACACCCTTCTCCACGGCGCCGATCACCACATCCCATAGATATGTATTTGTGGTCTTGTGTGGAGTTCTACGCTAAATGCCAGCTCAAGGCAGAGATTCTCCTTGAGCCGCTCCCAGGCCGGAGCAGAGTGGCCACGGGCCTTGCTGCCACGCAGTGAGTCGACAGCGTTGCCAGAACGATTCCGATTCCAAAATAGCTGTGAAGCCTGTGAGGGGGCAGTGGCTCCTCCCCCAGGTCCGAGGTGACTGGAGTCGAGGGGGAAACGGGCTCCACACAAAGCCCGGGCCTTGAAATCATGAGGAGGGATTTCACGCTCTACCAGCGAAAACTCAAAATGGAAAGCTGACTGCTTTGCCACTTTTGTTGGCTCTTTATCTGCACGTGGGTCTCTGACCCAGCGACCCAGTATTTCATCGAGTGGTCATGGTTTTTGAATCACTAGCCTTTCCAGGTCTTGACTAATTGCCTTCGTGTCAGGAAGAGCGCCTGCCGGCACTTCCTCAGGAAGCTCACGTGTCCCAGGAATGTCCCGTCTGAAGGAGTCGCCAGACCACGCGGAACTTTCTGGCTCTGAGCTCGCTCCGTGAACCAATTAGCACATACAGAGAGATGATTGCTCAATAAAAAGTTATAATCTCCAAAAAGATGACCGTAACTGCAGAGAAGTGAGGAGGTTTGGTCTCACATGCTTTCTTGTGTGACTTCCTCATCTCATGCTTGAACACCTACAACCCTTCCTGAAACCTGGCAGTGAGGTCGCCAGCCTGTCCCAAGCCCTCCCCAGAATGTTCTGGAGCAGGCACAGCCTGGCAAGCACTGACGCCTCCAGTGGGGACACAGCTTTCCTGAGGGCCCTTGGGGAGGGGGTGGCTCTGGAGCAGAGGAAGTAGCACTGGGCCCTCTACTCACTGCACTGTGTGCCCCTGCCAATGCCAGGCTCAACCTGCATATCCATGTAATTTTCATCAAAACCCTTGAGAGGTGTTGTTACCACCTTTTCACAGATGAAAAAGTGAAACTCTCAGCAGCTGCCATGCCTCCCAGTGGCATCCGGGCTGAGAGCACGTGTTGGGACCAGAGCCGACCACAGCCGTGCGCATCCTCGCTTCTCTGTGCCTTGAGATGATACCCTACTCACACCAAGGAGGCCGAGCAAGGCACGCTCACATATGCATGCCTAGAGACTGCCAAATGTCTTCCAAATCACGTCCAGCTTCTAAGGTGCTGTGTCACTATCTTACTTATAAAACGGAAATATTCCAAATCGGCTATAAATGGACACTCTGCTAGAGAAAACCCTGTTCCCCACTCACTTCCATGATAAAACCCACACGTTCTTCTGCATTGAGCAGGCCCAGGTGGGAGCATCTCGCCCTGAGGCTGCCAGCCACTGCGCCCGCTGGTCGGGCAGGCAAGCCGCCCTCTGCTCCCCAAGCACCTACCACAAGGGACACTCCAGGAGACACTCCAGGGACGACAGAGCAGAGACCCCAGGGGAGCTCCCCTGTGATGCTTGCTGCATTCCCTTCACAGGGAAACCAGCCTGCCGGCACAGGGGCTCAGGAAACCCCTTTCTTAGCCTGTTCTTGAGTCTCTCCTCTGCCTTTGTTCACAGCCAGGACAGGCTGAGCGGTGTCTCTGGGAGAAGCAGCAGATGACCTCGCCCTGCCCCACCCCTCCAGCCAAGTGTGCCCCAAATGGAGCCCAGATTTGGGCTAATGGACTAAGTGAGTCTCCTGGACTCTCACCCTCACTAGACGCTGCAGACGGTCCCCAAGTACCTGTTCCGGGGAGATCTCCGTGTGGGTCACAGGCAGGATCTACAGAACAAAGACACAAAAAGAACTGAGGGACAGTTCTTGGGCTGGGCACTGCCCGCTCCTCAGATGCCATGGTTTTGGGGACTCGGGTCAGTCCTGGGCTGCTCCCTCCAACCTCCCAGCTGCCTGAAGGGCATCGGGGAGCTCAAGATGCTCCTGAGACTCCGGTCAGGGTCTGCACTGGGCTGGCTCTACCAGAAGGCTGCCTCCAGAGGGTGTGGCGGCTCTGGGTGGGGACAGGCTCTGAGCTGGGTGGGACCCCTACACAGACCATCACGGTGGCGATGATAGACAGCAGTGCATCGCTGAAGCTGAGCATGCGATGGGAGTGCTGGATCCCATCGGCAGCATCCTCTTCCCTTGTGGCTGTGGAGGAGTCTTCCCGCGCATCAAGGGCTGACTCTGGTGTCTGGGGCGCGGACATGGCGAGGCCTGGGAAGAAGCATAGTTCTGAGCATGCGAGGGTGCTCCTGGAGGTCTGCCTCTGTTGGCTTCAGTCATATTGCAGGGTGGGGCAGGGCCTGGGAGGAGGCACGCCCTCTCTGGTAGGGGCTTGGTGGTAACTGAAAGAATTTGCCCTGAGGGGCGGGAAGGGTCCTTGCCTAGCTATCCTCTCCCAGGGAGCTCCTGTATTTCCAGCCTCCTGGAAGAGTGCCATGTCACTGCTAAACACTGTGATCTGGGAGACACACTCTTGCCTCAGTTTACCCCTCTAGAGACAGGAGAGGCAAGAGAAGGCACATATGACATATGGTGTGTGCTCTACACACCATGTCACCAGGTAATGGGCCTAAAACCCTTGACCCCAACCCCAGATGCTGTACTGTTAGACATTCTCATCCGAAATGTGGGAAGCTCTGTAGGCCCGAGTCCCAGAGGACTATGCTAAACGTCCTGGCTCCAGAGCCCTGCCCCAGCCGTGCAGGGCTAGTGTCTGTCCATTTCCTGTGTAGGAAACAGCTGACACTCTGGCTGCGAATCTGCCAGCACCAGTGGATGGCGCTCTCACTCCTCCTGCTGGCGAGGGGTCCTGATGTCAGCCCACGTGGGGAGCTGGGCCGGGCACAGCCAGCAAACACCCCTGAGCACAGAGCTCCCTGGACATTGAGATGAGTCTGAGAAGACAAGTGAGATGCCAGGTACTGGGGGTTCTAGGCAGAAGAGACCCTGGCACCTCCTGGGATCAGAGTTCAGGTGTGGCTGGGATGGTCGGAGGCACCGTGGCTGGAACTCCAGTTGCACGGGGCAGCCCTGCGGTCTTTGGATTCTAACCAAAGCCAGTAGAGTCACTGTCAGAGTGGCCCATTCACAGAGTTTGCAGGGCTCTGCTGTGGAGGCGCTGCGGGTGGTGCATGCAGCATCTACAGGTCAGAGAAGGCACCTTAGACCGCCCCAGTGGAGGTGCTGCGGGCAGTGGACTCGGTGTCTACAGGTCAGGAAAGAGACTGGGGCTGGGGCTGGAGACTAGTTACCAGCAAACACTATCAGAGAGGATAAGATGGCAGGAGACGGTGATGATAGAAGGGGCCATGGCCAAGACTCCCTGGGGATCTCGGGGCTGGTGGAGGGAGACGCACCTGGGAAGGAGCATGAGGAGTGTCCAGAGCGCAGGACAACTGAGGCTCTCAGCTGTTCAGGGGAGAGGGCATCGTGAGGATGGGTGGCCTGAGTGGCAAACCTTCCGAGATGAAGGAAGATGGGAAGGGAAAGGGTCCCCTGGGTTTTACCCTGAGGAGGACACTGCTGACCCTGGCAAAGCAGCAGGAAGTGGGTGTGGAGGCCAGTTAACATGAGCAGGGCAGAGGGTGCAGGGACGCCACAGTCTCTGAAGACAAGGGAGTTAACAAAGCTGCAATGCACAAACCCTACAGAAGGCAAATCTCCTTCCAGGGGTGCTCTCAGGTGTGTGCACGAGGAAATGGGGACGTACAGGATCTGCCCTGGAGCACGGGTTATGTTAACAATGAAAGTCCACAACATTCTGACTGACTCCCAGGGAACAAACGATCATATGCTGCGTGAACCGGCTCAAGGAGCCATGGACTGAACGTCTGTGTCCCAAATGCTCATGTGTTGAAGCGCTAGCCCAGTGGGATGGTTTCAGGAGGTGGGGCCTTGGGAGGTGATTATGAGGGCAGTGACCCATGACCGGATTAATGCCCTTATGAGAAAAGGAAGAGAACAGAGCAACCCCCCCCCCCGCCCCTTGTGAGCACACAGCAGAGGCGGTGTCTGCAGGCCAGGAAGCTGGCCCTCAAGGAACCAAACTGGCCACCACCCTGACCTCAGACGTCCAGCCTCCAGCACTGTGAGAAATAAATTCCTGTTGTGGAAGCCCTGCCATCTGCAGCATTCTGTTATGGCAGCCGAGCAGGCTAAGACAGGAAGTGAAAATAGATGAACTAGTTCCACACACAGAAAACTCAGAAACACAATGTTGAGAGGAATAAAGTTCCAGAAAGATACATATAGTATTGTACCATTTATGTAAATGTTTGAAACACATAAAACCACCATCCGTCTTCCTATGATTTTACAAACACACACAGTAATACAAAAACACAAATAAGAACAACATTCACAACTTCAGGACAGCACTGCCAGGACCCAGGCAGGGCAGGAGGAACACGGGGTGGGAATGGGGCCCTAGCTTTTAGCTGTACCTCAAACTTATTTCTCGCTTTATTCACTTTTTAAAGTTTACATGCAGTAAAAATCACTCCTTCTGGTGACAGTTCTATGACTTTTTGACAAATGTACACAAGTATGTAACCACAATCACAAAGCAGTTCTGTCCCTGAGAAGTCCCTTTGCGGTCAAGCCTTCTTCCACCCCAAACCCTGGAGACCGCTGTTTTCCGTTACTTCATTTTGCCTTTTCCAGACTGTCCCATAAATGGACTCGTGCCCCAGGGAGGTTTTTTTTTTTTTTGTGAGGAAGATCAGCCCTGAGCTAACATCCGTGCTAATCCTCCTCTTTTTTTTTTGCTGAGGAAGACCGGCTCTGAGCTAACATCTATTGCCAATCCTCCTCCTTTTTTTCCCCCAAAGCCCCCCAGTAGATAGTTGTATGTCATAGTTGCACATCCTTCTAGTGGCTGTATGTGGGATGCGGCCTCAGCATGGCCGGAGAAGCAGTGCGTCGGTGCACGCCCGGGATCCGAACCCGGGCCGCCAGTAGCAGAGCGCGAGTACTTAACCGCTAAGCCACGGGGCCCGCGCACCAGGGAGCCTCTTGAGTCCAGCTTCTTTCACACAGCACAATGCATCTGAGAGTCATCCATGTTTCGGGAGTATCAACAATATGTTTTTACTGCTGTGTAGTTGACTCCACTGTATGGATGTACCTATTGTTCATCCATCCACCAGCTGGAAAATGTGGGTTGTTTTCAGTTTTTAACAGTTTTTGTTTTTTTTTTTGTGAGGAAGATCAGCCCTGAGCTAACATCTGATGCCAATCCTCCTCTTTTTTGCTGAGGAAGACCCGCCCTGGGCTAACATCTGTGCCCATCTTCCTCTACTTTGTATGGGACGCCGCCACAGCATGGCTTGACAAGCAGTGTGTTGGTGTGAGCCCGGGATCCGAACGTGCGAACCCCGGGCCACTGAAGCGGAGTGCATGCACTTGACCGCTGCGCCAGCCAGCCCAGTTTTTGACAGTTTTGAATAAAGCCACTATAAATATTTGCACACAGATATTTGGGTAAACATGTTTGTATTTCTCTTAGGTAAAGACCTCAGTCTGCTGAGTCATATGTTTAACCTTATAGGAAACTGCCAAACCGTGTACCAAGTGGCTGTGCCATTTTGCATTCCCACCAGCTGTCTATAAGAATTGCAACTGCTCCTCATCCTCTCAGCACTTGGTTTGGTGGGGTTTTTAAAAAAATTAATTTTTCATTTTACCTCTACTAATAGACGTGCAGTTATCACGTGGTTTTAATTTGCATTTCTCTAGGGACTAATTGGGCGTTTTCATGTGCCTACTTTTTATCTGTATATCTTTTGTGGCACAGTGTCTGTTAGAATCTTTGGTTCACTTTTTTGGGGTGGTTATTTGCATTCTTATTGAGTTTTGAGAGTTCTTTATATAATCTGGTTAAAAGTCCTTTGTTAGATTACATAATTTCCAAATATTTTCTCGAAGTCTGTGGCTTGTCTTTCATTGGTTTACCAGTCTCTAGGAGATGAGAAGTTTTAAATTTTGATGAAGTTCAACTGATCAACTTTTCTTTTATGGATCACTCTTTTGGTGTCATATCCAACAATGCTTTGCTTAACCCAAGATCACAAAGATTTTCTGTTTTCTTCTAGAAGTTTAAAAAGTTTTTGGTTTTACTTTAGGTCTATGATTGAATTGAGTTCATTTTTATGTAACATGCAGGGTACAGTCAAGTTTCCATTTTTGCAGATGGATGCCTGATTATTCCAATACCACTTATTGAAGAGACTATCCTTTCTCCACTGAATTGCCTTTGCACCTTGGTCAAAAATTAGCTGACCATATTTGTGTGGGTCTATTTTGGGAGTATCTATTCTGATCCACTGCTTACGTACCTATCCTTCACCAATATCACACAGTCTTGATTACAGCTTCATACTAAGTCTTGCTATCTGGTGAACTGAGCCCTCCAACCTTTTCTTCTTCTTCAAAATGGTTTTGATTATTCCAGCTCCTTTGCTTTTCCCTCACACACTCCTGCCTGTAGGGCACTTTCACAGTTCCTCTAGGCAGAAGGATGGGGGTTTCTCTTGGAGTTTTTGCTGCCTGTGCAGCAGCCCCCAGAGCACAGCCCACAACTGGGAGCTGGCCTAGGGTCACAGCCATGAGAGAAAGAGGAAAACTCACACTGCAGGTCACTGCCCCAAGTTTCGACTCCCCTCCCAGTCTATCAGCATTTGCATACTTTTTCTTTTAACATTTTTTCCAGAGTCTTTACCTGTAATCAGCAGGAGAGAGAGCCTGTAAGGGGCTTACTCCATCTTGGCCAGCACTGGACTCCCATACCTTACTTCTCAAAAGGGAGGGAGAGAGAGACAAGAGGAGAGAGCAGGGGAAGGGTGGGAGAGGAAAGGAGAGCATTCTGAGAAAAATAAGACAAAAGTAGCTGGTGTTTCTTTAGGCACTGATTAATTTGGGGAAACAGATGTCTGTTATATTGTTTTCTAGACTTTTTGTATGTTTAAGTTTTTTCAATTAAACTTTATTTTAAAAAATCAGTAAATATTGAATACAGACACAAAAATCCTCAACAAAATGTTAACAAATGGAATCTAGCAACATACAAAAAGGATTATATACCATGACCAAGTAGGTTTATTCTAAGAATGCAAGGTTGGTTTAAAATCAAAAGTCAATTACTGCATTACACTATATCAATAGAATAAAGGACAAAAACCAAACAATCATCTCAATAGATGCAGAAAGGCATTTGACAAAATCCAACACTCTTCATGATAGAAACATTCAACAAACTAGGAACAAACTAGGAACAAACTAGGAAGGAAACTTCCTTTCCTGATAAAGGGTATCTATGAAAAGCCACAGCTAACGTCACACTCAATGGTGAACGACTGAATGCTTTCCCCCTAAGATCAGGGACAAGATGAGGATGTTTGCTCTTCAACACTGTCCTGGAGATTCTAGCGAGGGCAATTAGGCAAGAAATGAGACAGAAGGTATACAGACAGGAAAGGAAGAAGTAAAACCATCTCTATTTGGAGATAATGTGATTCTGTATGTAGAAAATCCTGAGGAATCCATAGAAAAAAAACTATTAGAAATAATAAATAAGCTCAGCAAGGTTGCAGGAAACAAAGTCAATACACAAAAACCACCTGCATTCCTATACACTAGGAATAACCAATCTGAACATAAGTTTAAGAAAACAATTACATTTATAATAGCATCAAAAATTCTTAGGAACAAATTTAACAAAGGAAGTACAAAACATTGTTGAAAGAGATTAAAGAACACCTCCATAAATGGAAAGACACCATCTGTTCATGGACTGGAAGACTTAATATTGTTAAGATGGCAATACTTCCCAAATTGATCTACGGATTCGATGCAATCCCTATCAAAATTCCTCCGATGCAGGGCCGGCCCCGTGGCTTAGCGGTTAAGTGCGCACGCTCCGCTACTGGTGGCCCGGGTTCGGATCCCGGGTGTGCACCGACGCACCGCTTCTCCGGCCATGCTGAGGCCGCGTCCCACATACAGCCACTAGAAGGATGTGCAACTATGATGTACAACTCTCTACTGGGGCTTTGGGGAAAAAAAAAAAGGAGGAGGATTGGCAATAGATGTTAGCTCAGAGCCGGTCTTCCTCAGCAAAAAGAGGAGGATTAGCATGGATGTTAGCTCAGGGCTGATTTTCCTCACCAAAAAAAAAAAAAAAAAAAATTCCTCCGATGCAGAAATTGACAAGCTGACCCTAAAATTCATATGGAAATGTAAGGAACCCTTGGCTATCTAAGGTTTAGCCAAAACAATCTTGAAAAAGAAGAAAGAAGTTGGAGGACTCACACTTCTCAATTTCAAAACTTGGTACAAAGCCATGGTAATCAAGACAGCACAGTACTGGCATATATATAGACATGTAGATCAATGGAAGAGAACTGAGAGTTCAGAAGTAAACTACTACATTTATGGCTAACTGATTTTTGACAAGGGTACCAAGACCATTTAATGGGGAAAGAATAGTCTTTTCAACAAATGGTGCTGGGACAACTGGATATCCACATGCAAAAGAATGAAGTCGGATCCCACCTCATACAACATACAAAAATTAATTAAAAATGGATCACTAGAGGGTATAATGCAAAGTGAAATAAGTCAGAGGGAGAAGGTCAAATACCGCATGATTTCCTTCATTAAGTAGTAGATAATAACAACAATAAACAAACACATAGGGACAGAGATTGGATTGGTGGTTACCAGAGGGGAATGGGGGAGGGAGGAGGGTGAAAGGGATAATTCGGTACATGTGTGTGGTGATGGGTTGTAATTAGTATTTTGGTGGAGAACATGATGTAATCTATGCAGAAATAGAAGTACAATGATGTACACCTGAAATTTTTACAATGTTATAAACCAATGTTACTGCAATAAACAAAAAATTAAAAAAAAAATGGATCACAGATGTAAATGTAAGAGCTTAAACACTGGAGAAAATCTCCATGGCCTTGCATTTGGCAAAGAATTCTTAAGCAACAACAATAAAAACAGATAAACTGGAGTTTCATCAAAATTTTAACTTTTGTGCTTCAAAGGATACTATTAAGAAAGCAAAAAGACAATCCACAGAATGGGAGAAAATATTTGCAAATCATATCTGATAAAGGTCTAGCATCCAAAATATATAAAGAATTTTACAACTCAACAATAAAAAGACAACCCATAATCACCAAGACAAAAAAATAACAAATGTTAGAGAGGTTGTGGAGAAACGGAAACCCTAATTCACTGCTGGTAGGAATGCAAACTGGTGCAGCCTCTATGGAAAACAGTATGGAGATTCCTCAAATAATTAAAAATAGAAATACCTTATGATCCAACTATCCCACAACTGAGGATTTATCCAAAGAACCTGAAATCAACAATCCAAAGAGGCTTACGCACCCCTATGTTTACTGCAGCATTATTCACTATAGCCAAGAAGCGGAAGCAACCCAAGTGTCCCTCTACTGATAACTGGATCAAGAAGATGTGGTATATACATGCAATGGAGTACTACTCAGCCATAAAAAAAGACAAAATCGTCCCATTTGCAACAACATGGATGGACCTAGAGGGTATTATGTTAAGCAAAATAAGCCAGACAGAGAAAGACAAACACCGCATGAGTTCACTCATATGTGGAAGATAAACTAACACGCTGACAGAGAGAACAGTTTGGTGGTTACCGGGGGAAGGGGGTTGAGGGGTGGGCACAAGGGGTGAAGGTACATATTTACATGGTGACTAACAAACAATAATGTACAACTAAAATTTCACAATGTTATAAACTATTATGACATCAATAAAAAAAAAAGACAACCGTTTCAAAAAATGGGCAAAGGATATGCATGACATTTCTCCAAAGAAGATATACTATTAGCCAATAAGCACACGAGAAGATGTTCAACATCACGAGGCGCATTAGGGAAAGCAAATCAAGACCACGAGGCAGTCACCCTCCAGGGCGGCTATGATAAAAACAAGTAACGGACAACGACAGGTGTCGGCGAGGATTGGGGAAATTGGGACTCTTGTGCACCGGAGTGTGAAATGGTGCAGCAGCTGTGGAAAACAGTACGGAAGTTCCTCAAAAAATTAAACATAGAATTACCAAGATCTAACAATTCCACTTCTGGGTATATACTCAACTCAAAGCAGAGACTTGAAGAGATATTTGTACAACAGTGTTCACAGCAACATTATTCACAATAGCCAAAAGGTGGAAGCAACCCAAGTGTCCATCATTTGATGAACCTCTAAACAAAATGTGGTACATGCATACATACAAGGAATCTCATTCAGCCTTAAAAAGGAAAGAAATTCTCACACATTACAACATAGATGAACATTGAGGACACTACGCTAAATGAAATAAGCCAGTCACAAAAGGACAAATACTGTATGATCCCACTTACATGAAGTCTCTGGAGCAGTCAAATTCATAGGGACAGAGAGTAGAATGGTGGTTGGCAGGGGCTGGGGGGCAGAGGGAGGAATAGGGAGTTATTGTTTAATAGAACAGTTTCAGTTTTGCAAGATGAAGAGTTCTGCAGATGGATGCTGGTGATGGCTGCATAACTATGTGAATGCAGTTAATGTCACTGAATTGTACACTTAAAAAATGGTTAAGATGGGTGCTAGCCCGCTGGTGTAGTGGTTAAGTTCAGCATGCTCCGCTTCGGCAGCCCAGGGTTTGCGGGTTCGGATCCTGGGCATGCAGCGATGCACCGCTCGTCAAGCCATGCTGTGGCGGCGTCCCATATAAAGTAGAGGAAGATGGGCGTGGATGTTAGCCCAGGGCCAATCTTCCTCAGCAAAAAGAGGAGGATTGGCAACAGATGTTAGCTCAGGGCCTAGTCTTCCTCACCAAAAAAAAAAAAAAAAATGGTTAAGATGTTAAATTTTATGTGTAGTTTACCACGGTAGAAAGAATACAAGTGTTCAAAACATGTCAGCTACATGTTACCTTCATCAAATACAAGTTTTAATTTAAGACTCGTGGTAATGAAGGAAAAGACTGAAAGTAGAGGAGCATGGAGTTGAGGCATGATTTTTTTTTTTTTAAAGATGGAAGAGACTGAAGACTTTAAAAATCCTGATGGGAACAAGAAGCTGAAAATGCATGTAACAGGAGATTACTGAAGGCTTGTGACCCTGGAGGGCATTCTGCACTGTGCTGGGCACTAGAGGCAAACAGGAATAGGACAGTCACCCAACAGTGCAGGACACACTCGAGAGAGACACATCAGGGGCTGTGGGGACACAGAGGCTTCCTGGACAGACTGAGTCCGGGAAAGCTCTCAGAATGGGAGAGGCCAGAGCTGAGTCTGGAAATATTCATGACAAGATGACAATGACAACAAGAACAACAGGTAACATTTATCAAGCATTTACTAAGTACCAAGCATCATTCCAAGTACTTTACATATAATATCTATTTTTATTCTCAAACAATGCTGTGAGGATTATTGAAAGACAAAAAGGAACTGACTGTGCGTGCGTGTCACAGGGTGAGCCTGATGTGCTCAAAGGGTGAGGAGTTTGGTAAAGTTGGAGCACAAGGCTCGAAATGGGAGACAGATCGGAACTAAGCCAGGACCAGATCACAACGGGCCCTGTACGCCCATCCAGGAGCTTGGAAATTACTGCGAAGATGATGCAGAGATTATGTACTTTTCTTTATACATATATAATGTATATATAATAATATGTAATATATATGTTTTGTTTACATATATTTTTATATATTCAGATACAAGTACGTTATCAGATATGTGATTTGCAAATATTTTTTCCCAGTTTGGGTGAAAATTTCATTCTCTCAACTATACATATATATATATACACTTTATAAATTAACAGACTATTTTTTGAGGTTTCGATTAGCAGAAAAATTGAACAGAAAGTATAGAGTTCCACATATGCTTTCACCACTCCCGTTATTAACAGCTTACATCAGTGTGGTACAGTTGGTACTACTGATGAGCCAATACTGATAAATCATTATTAAATTAAGCCCATAGTTTACATTAGATTTCACTGTGTTGTATGTTCTATGGGTTTTGATGTATGATAACTCGTATTCACCATCACAGTATCATACAGAACAGTTTCACTGCCCTAAAATTCCCCTGTGCTCCGCCTGCCGACTCATCCCTTCCTCCTCTCCACAACTCCTGGCAACCACTGATCTTACTATCTCCCATTTTCCCTTGTAATGTAGTTAGAATCACAGTGTGCAGCATTTTCAGACTGGCTTCCTTCACTTAGCAATATGCATTTAAGGTTCCTCCACGCCTGTCTGTGGCTTGACAGTTCACTTCTTTTTCATCATTGAATAATATCCCATTTTATAGATGTACCAGTTTACTCATTCACCTTGAACAACATTTTCAACAATGTATTTTGAAGTTCTTAATTTTTTTTTCCTCCCCAAAGCCCCAGTGCATAGTTGTATATTCTAGTTGGAGGTCCTTCTAGTTCTTCTATGTGAGCCACCACCACAGCATGGCTACCCACAGATGAGTGGTGTGGTTCCACGCCCAGGAACTGAACCTGGGCCACTGAAGCGGTGAGAGCACTGAACTTGAACCACTAGGCCATAAGTGCTGGCTCTGAAGTTCTTAATTTTGATGAAATCCAATTTATCTGTTCCTTTTATGGATTGTGCTTGGTGTCATATCAAAAAAAATCTCATAGATTGTTTTCTAGAAGTTTTATGCTTTTAGGTTTCACATTTAGATTTATGACCTATTTTGAGTTAACTTTTGTATATGATGCAAGGTATAGATTAACATTCTTTTTGTTAACATATGGATATCCAATTTTTCCAGCATCATTTGTTGAAGACTATGTTTCTTCAACTACCTTTATTCCTTTGTCAAAAATCAATTGACTGTATATATACTTGTGGACTAATTTCTGGACTCTTTATTCATTCCATTAATCTACTTACTGATCTTTATATTAACACACTATTTTGATTCTGTGGCTTTATCGTAAGTATTGAAGTTAGGTAATACAAGCCATTCAAATTTGTCCTTCTTCAAACTTGTTTTGGCTATTCTAGCTCCTTTGCAGTTCCAAATAAATTTTAGAATCAATGTGTCAATTTTTACAAAAAAAGTCTACTGGGATTTTGACTGGAATTGCATTGAATCTATAGATCAATTTGAGAATTAATGTCTTAACAATTCTGAATCTCCCAAGAATATGGCATATCTCTCCATTTATTAAGGTCTTTAATTTGTCTCAGTAAAGTTTTTTAGTTTTCATTGTATAAACTTTGCACATTTTTTTAGATTTATCTCAAGTATTTAATATTTTTGATGCTATTGTAACTGTTTTTTTCTAATTTCAACTTCCAATATTTGCTGCTAGTTATGTAGAAATAATATAATTTATTTTTTGCATATTAATCTTGTATCCTGCAACCTTGCTAAACTCACTTACTAGTTCCAGTAGTTCTTTTTGTAGATTCCACTTTTTCCATAGAGCAGTGGTTCTCCACCGAGGGCAATTTGCCCCTCAGAGGATACTGGCAACGTCTGGAGACATTTTTGGTCGTGAAGAGTGGTGTCTAGGGGCCAGAGTAGGGTGCTGCTAGACATGCTACAACCCACTGGGCAACGCCACCCTCACCCCAACAAGGAACCATCTGGCCCAGAATGTCAACAGTGCCAAGGTTGGGGGACTCTGCCGTAGACGATCTTGCCATCTTCAAATGAACAATTTTACTTCTTCCTTTTCAACCTGGAAGCTTTTCATTTCTTTTTCTTGCCTTGTTACACTGGCTAAAATTTCTAGCACAGTGCTGAATAGAAGTGGTGAGACTAGACAACTGAGACTAGACAACTTTGGCTTGTTCCTGATCTTAGGGGAAAAACATTTAGTCTTTTATTATTCCATATGTCAGCTATGGGTTTTTCATAGACGCCCTTATTTTTTTTTCATAATTTTATTTATTTATTTTTTCCCCCAAAGCCCCAGTAGATAGTTGTACGACATAGCTGCACATCCTTCTAGTTGCTGTATGTGGGACACGGCCTCAGCATGGCTGGAGAAGTTGTGCGTCGGTGCATGCCCGGGATCTGAACCTGGGCCGCCAGCAGTAGAGCGCGCGCACTTAACCGCTAAGCCATGGCGCCAGCCCTAGACGCACTTATTATGTTGAGGAAGTTTCATTTTATTCCTAGTTTGCTGACAGTTTTTTTAAAAATCAGGAATGGTGGGGCTGGCCCCGTGATGTAGCGGCTAAGTGCGCGCACTCCGCTACTGGTGGCCTGGGTTTGGATCCCAGGTGCGCACCGATGCACCGCCTGTCAGGCCATGCTGTGGCGGTGTCCCATATAAAGTGGAGGAAGATGGGTATGGATGTTAGCTCAGGGCCAGTCTTTCTCAGCAAAAAAAAAAAAAAAAAAAAAAAGGAGGATTGGCATGGATGTTAGCTCAGGACTGATCTTCCTCACATACACACAAAAAAATCAGGAATGGATGCTGGATTTTGTCAAATGCATTTTCTGTATCTATTGAGATGATCCATTTGGCTTTCTTTTTGACTCTGTCAATAGTGTAAACTACACTGATCAATTTTCAAATGCTAAGCCAACTTTGCTCTCCTGGGATAAACCTCACTTGGTCATGTTGTATTATCCTTTTTATACAGTGTTGGATTCAATTTGTTAAAAAAAATTTTTAAATAATTTTTGTACCTATGACCATAAGGGATATTAGTCTGTAGTTTTCTTTTCTTGTAACGTCTTTGTCAAACTTTGGTGTCAGAATAATGCTGTCCTTACAGAATAAGCTGGGAAATATTTCCTTCCTTCAATTTTCTTTAAGAGTCTGTGTAGAATTGGCATTGTTTTTTCCTTAAATGTTTGGTGGAGTTCCCAGTGAAGCCATCTATGTATGAAATTTTCTTTCTTTTTTTTGTGAGGAAGATCAGCTCTGAGCTAACATCCGATGCCAATCCTCCTCTTTTTGCTGAGGAAGACTGGCCCTGGGCTAACATCCGTGCCCATCTTCCTCTACTTTATATGGGACGCCGCCACAGCATGGCTTGACAACCTGTACGTCGGTGCATGCCTGGGATCCGAACCTGCGAACCCCAGGCTGCAGAAGCAGAGCATGCACCTAACCACTACACCACCGGGCTGGCCCCTAGATATGAAATTTTCTTTGAGGGAAAGTTTTTAACTACAAATTCAATGCTTTCACAGATACACAGCTATTCAGGCTATCTATTTCTTCTTGACGGAGCTTGTAGTGTCTTTCAAGGAATTCATTCCTTTAGTCTAAATTGTTGAATCTATTGGCATGAAGTTGTTCATGTTCTGATTATCCTTTTAGCAATGATGCCATCATTCCCACTCATGATACTGTTAATTTGCCTTTTCTTCTTCAATCCGGACAGAGATTTCTCTATTTTATTGATCTTCTCAAAAAATCAGCTGCTGGTTTCACTGATTTTCTCTCGTTTTGTTTCCTGTTTCATTGATTTCCACTCTGCTATTTACTATTTCCCTTCTTGTGCTTTGGATTTCATTTGCTCTTATTTTTCTAATTTCTTAAGATGAATGCTCAAGTTATTGATTTGAGACCTCTCCTCTAGCAGTGTTTTAGCCACATTCGACAAACTTTGAAATGCTGCATTTTCATTTACATTCAGTTCAAAATTCTAACTTCCCTTTTGGCCCATGGGTAATTTAAAAGTGAGTCATTCAGTTTCCAAAGATTTGGATGATTTTCCAGATAACTGTTATTGATTTCTAACTTAATATCATTGTGATCAGACAACATATTTGTTTCACAGCCCAGAATATGATCCATTTTGGTAAACGTTCTTTATACACTTGAAAACGTGTACTCTGCTGTAATGGTGTAGTGTTCTGTAAATGTCCATCAGGTCAAGTTGGCTGATGGTGTCACTCAACTCTACTATATCCTGGTGGTTTTCTGGGTACTTGTTTTGACATTTATTGAGAAAGGAGTATTGAAATCTCCAACTACAATTGTGGGTTTCTCTCTCTCTCTCCCTGCAGGTCTATTAGTTTTTGCTTCATGCATTTTAAAGCTTTATTATTAGGTGCAGAACTGTTTAGGATTGTTATATCCTTCTGATGAATTTACCCCTCCATCAGTATGAAATGATCCTCTTATTTCTGGTAATACTTTGGTATGAGGTCTACTACAGAGGACCAGGTTTGGGGATGAAGACCACACATTCAGCTTTAGGCATGTGTATATGAGGTGAGACACCCAAGAACAAATGCCTAAGAGTTAGAGAGGGAAGTGTGGTCTGGAGATACTGATTTGCGTTCAGGTGGTGTTATTACAGCACCTAGTGCCGTGCCAGTATATAAAGGTGCTCCATAAATACTTATGAAATAAAAAGTCTGAGTAGACTCTCATCTCCAAAGGAATTACACTATTTAGAACTCCACCTGATCCTGGGTCATGCCAGTATAAATTTAAGGCCTCCAAACTCAAATGAACCCTCAAATCCCACCATGCTTTCTAGAGAGTCATCCACTAGGTTTTCCACAACAGCTATTTTAGATCCTTCCCACACTGCTTAAACCTTAGCTCTCTTACCTCCCTTCTCATCTTCAGTAGGTGTTTTCTTTTCCTTATTCACAGCGAAAATAGAAGCCATCCGAGACTCCCTTCACTTTCATTCCAGCCAACACATAAAGCACCTGCAACCGCAACCCACCTTCCTTACTTCCCTCCTCCCACAACGAAAAGTGCTTTTCCTGTCTCCAAAGCCAACACTTCCCCTATGCTCTGGATGTCACGCCCTTCCTATCTTCCAGGGGACTGCACTTTATTCCTTCCTCTTCTGTACCAGCAAAACTTCTCTGTTGGCTCCCTTCTATCAGCTTTAGGCCGCTCAAGAATCTCCCATCTCAAAACATCCTAACGCCACATCATCCTTCTAACTCCCACACTTTCTTCTGCACAGCCAGACGTCCTGAGTTGCCTCCACTTACCCATCTCTACCTCTTCATTTCTTTATTTATCCACTTACGACAATGTATAGCTTCCACCCCACCACATCAACGAAACTACTCTGGGCAAGGTCACCAGTGATCTCAATGTTGCTAAATCCAACATACATCTTTTACTCCTTTTTGTAGTTGACTTTATTGTGGCATTTGACACTTTCAATTACCTTTTTCTCCCCCTGGAAACAACCTCTTTTTGTGGCTCCATAATATAATGCTCCCTTGGTTTTCTTCCTGCTTCCCTGGCTGCTCCTTCTCCATATGCTAGTCTACTGCCTGAAGGCTCTAACTTCTTTCTTTTTTTTTTAATTTATTATTTTTTTTGGTGAGGAAGATTTGCCCTTAGCTAACATCCATTGCTAATCTTACTCTTGTTTTTGCTTCAGGAAGACCAGCCCTGAGGTAACATCTGTACCCATCTTCCTCTACTTTGCATGTGGGACGCCTCTACAGCACAGCTGATGAGTGGAGTAGGTCCGCACCTGGGATCCAAACCTTTGAACCCGGGCTGCCAAAGCGGAGTGCGCAGAACTTTAACCACTCAGCCATGGGGCCAGCCCTCTAACCCCTTTCTAACTACGCTCTCCCCACTGGTGCTCTCTTCAGCTCTCAAAGACTCAACTGCCATCTGAAGGCTGAGGACATCCAAATACCTGTCTCTAGTCTGGACTCTTTCCTGGGCTCTCAATCCTTATATTCCACTTACCAGACAAATGCACTGGTTGGAAAAGCCACGTGACTTGTGTGGAATTCTAGCTGCACCATTTGTCGACGTTGGCCTAGTAATGACACTGTTGAGCATGTCTTCTCATCCCCCCAAAAGTGGGGGTGATTAACTGTATTGTGCTTTCTTCTCCAAGATACTCTGGGATCATTAAAAGGAACCACTATCTAAAAGGATGCTGTAGGCGCTGGCCCCATGGCCTAGTGGTTAAGTTTGGTGAGCTCTGCTTAGGCAGCCAGGGTTCAGTTCCTGGGTGTGGACCTACACCACTCATCTGCAACCCACATGTAAAGCAGAGGAAGATTGGCAGGGATGTCAGCTCAGGGCGAATCTTCCTCACCAAATACATACATAAATAAATAAATCCTGTCTCTAAAAAAATAAGTAAAAGGATGCTGTAAGCAATACAGCACAGTATAAACGAGGCTACCGTTCCTCTAAGAATAACCACACGTTAGCCTGCCTGGAAAGAGATTTGTAAAAGCCTGACGTTCTAGGAGGGTTACGATGCTGACCGGGGCTTTTCAGGTCCATTTTCGGTCTGAGAACCACACTCTACAGAAGGGGCTGCAACCTCAAACGCCACCAGGAGCCAGCCTGGTAACATGAACGGGCCAGCGGGTCTCACCTGCGGGGGCAGCTCTGGGTGCCCGGGGACACACGCGGTTCTGGGCCCAATGTTGCCAGATCTGACTTTTCTACAGAAGCTGGAAAACTGGGTTTTTAAAATTTAAGTTTTTCAGTCTTTCAGCGGCAACCAAGTCATTAAAAAAAACCAAAGCCACCACGCGGGCTCCACCAAACCAACCACCCTAGGAGCGTGCACGGCGCTGGCAACCGTATTCACTAAACGTCGCGGGGAATCCCGGCCGCTACGAGGGAAAACCACACGCTCCACGGGCGCCCAACGCGGCCCCGCTGCCACGCTGACCGCTGCCCACGCCCGCTGCCCGCGCCCGCCCGCCGCAAGGGGACCGGCTCCGCCGGGGGCGGCGGCGCTCACTGAAAGCAGATGCCCCGGGAACTAGCCTCCGCAGAGACGGTCAGGAGCGGCCGGCAGCCAGACTACCTGCGCGCGGCCGCCGCCGCTCCTCCGCGCGTCCGCGCCCTGTCAGTAGGCGCGGGGGCTCGCCGGCGGGAGGCTCCTCACCTGACCCGCGGCGCCGCGCACGCGCGATCTGCGACCTGGGCTCTGCGCACGCGCACCGCCGGCGCGGCGGAAGTGAGGCGCTGGCGTTCTTCCGGCCGCGGCGCGCCGCGCGCGCTTTCGTCACGCCGTCGGGGCGGAAGCGGTGCGGTCCGAGACCGGCGGTTGCTGAGAGGAGCGGACGCGGCTGGACCCCAGCTCCCGGCCGCTGGCCGCCGCCATGTCGCTGCTGCAGTCTGCGCTCGACTTCCTGGCAGGCCCGGGCTCCCTAGGTGGGGCTGCCGGCCGTGACCAGACTGATTTCGTGGGGCAGACAGTGGAGCTGGGCGAGCTGCGGCTGCGGGTGCGGCGGGTCCTGGCCGAGGGTGAGTCCCGGGCGGGGGTCAGCGGGGCGCGGGGCCGGGAGGGGCGGGGGCGGTGTGGGGGCTGAGGCTGAGGGGGTTACCCCCGGGGAGAGGGTCAGGCCGGGCGGGGGGAAGGGTCAGGCCAGGTCCACGGTTGGGTACTTCCTTGCCGGAGGCGTGGCGTCAGGATGGGGCGAGGCAGTCTTAGCGGCAGGTGTGAGGCTGATCTGCGGCTGGAGAAGGAGTTGTAGCCTTGGGAAGGAGATGGTGGGCAGATGGGCAGATCGGTTCGGGGCCACGGTGGAGGCGGAGGGAGGGGGTCCCAGAAGGCTGGAGTCTGGAGGCGCCCAGTGCGGCTGGGTGGGTATAAGTCACGGCCCTTCCTTTCACATCCAGGGTCCTTGGGGCGGTGGGGCTGGGCTGGAGCTCTGGACATCGGGCTGTCTCTCCTTGATTCTGGGGAGCTTGAGCGTGGGTGAGGCGTACCTTGTTGAGGGTGCTTGCAGTCTTCCCTCCTTGGGTGTTGGGATAGTCAGAGCTGTGTCTCATAACCTGGCTTCCTTGTCTTACCGCCTGAGTGTTCCTCTGTCAGTTTGCGAGTTCCTGTAATTACGGCAAGCCGAGCCAACAGTTGTGACCTGTACAGAACCTTGCAGGTTTGACTGGTCAGTCACGGAGGAATTTCTTGGTCAATCTTTAGGCAGCTTTGCTTCTGCATGTTATTTGTAGCTTTCTGAACGTCCTGTCCCTTCCTCACACGGAGTTGATTACCAAAGTAGACGCAGTCCCCTTCTCTCCTCTGCGTTTTCTTTACATTTTGTCCAGTGGTGCCCACAGGAGTGTGTTGGGATTCTCTAGCTGTCATGCTTACCAGCTAAGCAGTTGGTTTTGGGGCTAGTGCTGAAACAGAATTGTGTTCCCCGCATTAACACCTGGTGAGGGAGTGGCGCATAGTGAAAGACCAAACCTGGCTGTGGTCACTCTCAGGGCTGCAGGTTCAGCCTGTCACTGCAGCCACCCCTGCTGCCATTTGTGCTCAATTTGAGGTGGGAAACCAGCTGACTGTTCTGATGTCCTCATTCCTAGAGGCCTGAGGAGATGTTTTGGCCACGGCATCATCACACGCTTTTTCTACACGGTGGTCAAAAACAGATTTAGGTGTGATTTGGTGAGAAAACCCCAGGCTTTTCTTTGAGAGGTGGGGGCCAGTACCTTTACTGACATTCTTAAGTGTGGTATTCTTTCACATCTGTTAGAGAGAGAGTTCCCCCAGATCAGTTCATTTACTCTGAAAATACCAGGCAATTAGAAATTCATAGTGGACAGTAGGCGGCTTCTGCATTGCAGAACTTAAGACACACGCTCCAATGACTGAAGAGCAGTGCGGTGCAGGGGGATCCTTGGGCGGGACAGGCAGTGGGGAGAGTTCCAGAGGGCCGAGCTGAGGTGAAAGGGGCGAGAGTGCACCACTGCCAGGTGCAGGGGCAGTGCCAAGGGCTAGGAGGGGTAGTTGCACATGGGAGGTGGGTCGTGTAAAGAAGGAAGCTCACACCCATCGCTTAACACCTAGAGTGAAGAACAAGGAAATGTGACCAGCCGCTGTGGTTGTGCGAAAGGACCTGTAACGAGTGCAATTACAAGCTGTAGATTTCCTCCTTTTAAACTTAATAGGTGGCTCACAGCCTCTAAAGCTCGTGAAGACTCTTTCTGAACTGAAACAGTAAGAAATCTATATGAAGTCTTTCGTATAAGACAGCAACCTCGGAACATAGGCTGTGGGAATTCAGGCTGTCTTGTATAAATATGGGGAAGGTCCCCAAACCTGAACGCAGCCCCAGGTACCCTCCGTCCCAGCCAGCCAAATGCTGGCCCTGTTTCCTCTCCTCAAACGTCATACATGTGGCATCGCACGGTTTGTGCTCTCTGCGGGCCGGCCCCGTGGTTTACAGGTTCATTCCCTTAATATTGCAGCTTGCCTGCTGGTGGACATTTGGGTTTCTGTTTTGGTCTACTTGTGAATAAAGCTATCAAGAACACTTTTTTACAGGTTTTTTTGTGGACACGTTTTTTTTCTTTCTCTCGGGTAAAATACCCAGGAGTGGAATTGTTGGCTGTGGGTTGGATGTAGGTTTAACTTTACGTGAAGCAGCTAGACCCTTTCCACCACCACTGTGCCAGTTTACATTCCCACCAGCAACGCGAGAGTTCCTGTTCCTCCACACCCTCCCCAGAGTTTGTTATGGTGTGTCATTTTGACTCTGTCTGTCCTGTGGATGTGCAGAGCTGTCTCCTTGTGGTTGAACTGGCATCTCCCTGAGGATGCTGAGTTGAGCACTTCTTCACCTGCTTATTAGCCATTCGTATGTCTTTTTTCTGTGTGAAATGTCTATTCAAGTTTTTTTCCCATTTTTTATTGGGCAAGAGTTATGGCAGTTTCTTCTTATTCTGGGTACAAGTCCTGTTTTTGTATAATACACACACATGAAGAGGAGGTGAATACACGCACGTGAAGAGGAGGTGAATACACGCACGTGAAGAGGAGGTGAATACACGCACGTGAAGAGGAGGTGAATACACGCACGTGAAGAGGAGGTGAATACACGCACGTGAAGAGGAGGTGAATACACGCACGTGAAGAGGAGGTGAATACACGCACGTGAAGAGGAGGTGAATACACGCACGTGAAGAGGAGGTGAATACACGCACGTGAAGAGGAGGTGAATACACGCACGTGAAGAGGAGGTGAATACACGCACGTGAAGAGGAGGTAAATACACGCACGTGAAGAGGAGGTAAGCCACAGATGGGGTCACTGCTGTCTGCATCAGGCTGCCTCTGGGAGCAAGGGCTCGGCCTGGGCCGTTGACACGTCTGTGCCCGTTTCTTAATTCCAGAATGTACGCAGTAAGATGACTGTAGACAGCAGTGTCTTAGTAGTGCCCGGCATGTCATTCCTTGAGGTGTCTTATACATTGGTGTCATAATTTTTATCTAAATGTTTAATTTTTAGGTCATTGTAGATTTACGTGCACTTGTGAGAAATGATGTGGAGAGATCCAGATACACTTTGTCTGTTTCCCCCAATGGTAACATCTTGAAAAACTAGTCAGTGTTACAACCAGGATCTTGACATTGATACGGTCAAGACACAGAACTTTCCATCCCTAGAAGGATTCCTCATGTCCTTTCATAGCCACACCCACCTCCTAGACCCCTGGAGGGGGTAAACCACTAGTAAATCTGTTCTCCATCTCTCTAATTTGGTCATTTGAAGAATGCTATATAGATGGAATCATACATTGTGTAGCCTTTTGGAATTGGCTCTTTGCACTCAGCACGATTCTCTGGAGATCCATCTAGGTTGTTGTGTCCATAATTTGTTCATTTTTGTGCTGAAGAGCATTCCTTGGTGTGGATAGACCATAGTTTGTTTAACCGTTCACCCACGGAAGGACATTTGGGTTGTTGCCAGGTGTTTTTGGCTATTAGAAATAAAGCTGCTATACATGTTCATGTACGAGTTGTTGTGTGAAGATAAGTCTTCGTTTCTCTGGGATGATGCCCAGGAGTGCAGGTGCTGGGTCATATGACAGTTGCATGTTTCATTTTTTAGAAAACTGCCAACCTGTTTTCTAGAGTGGCTGTGCCGTTTTACATTCCCACCAGCATGGACGGGTGTCTTAGTCAGCTCGGCTGCCATAACAAAATACCACAGGCTGGGTGGTGTAAGCAACAGAAATTTATTTTCTGAGTTCTGGAGGCTCGAAGTCCGAGGTCAGGACGCCAGCAGGGTAGGTTTTTGGTGAGGCCTCTCCCCTCAACTGGCAGGCGGCACCTTCCCTGTGTGCAGGAGTGGAGAGAGCTGCTCTGCTGCCTCTTCCTCTTAGAAGGACTCCACTCCTGTTGGAGTAGGGCCTCACTCTTAGGACCTCCTCTAACTTTAATTACCTCCCTCCAGGCACAGTCACATCGAGGGTAGGGCTTCAACGCAGCGGAGTCTAGAATACAGCCTGATCCAGCTGCTCTGCGTCCTCCCCAGCGATTTGTATTGTGGTTTTGTTTTTGGTTTTGTTTTTTTTTGTGTGTGTGAGGAAGATTAGCCCTGAGCTAACGTCTGTCGCCAGTCCTCCTCTTTTTGCTGAGGAAGACTGGCCCTGGGCTAACATCTGTGCCCGTCTTCCTTTATGTATATGGGATGCCGCCACAGCATGGCTTGGCAAGCGGTGCGTCAGTGTGCGCCCGGGATCCGAACCCCGGGCCGCCACAGTGGAGTGCGCGCACTTAACGGCTATGCCACTGGGCCAGCCCCGGTGTTGTGTTTTTATTTGGTCGTTCTGACGGGTGCGGGGATGGCCCACGTGGCTTTAACTTGCGTTCCCCTAAAGGCTCACAGTGTGCTTATTTCCATCCTCATAGGTGAAATGTGTCTTTTGTCTACTTTCTAATTATACTTTTGTTGTTGGGTTTTGAGAGTCCTTGATATAGTCTTGATACAAGTCCTCTGTCAGATTTGTGGTTTGCAAGTATTTTCTCTGTCTCCATCTTGTCTTTTCATCTTCTAAACAGGGTGTTTTGCAGATGCAGTTTTTAACTTTTAATGAGTCTGCCTTACCCACTTTTGTGTAAGTGAGGCCTGCTTTGGCTGTCAACTCTAGGAAGTGTTTGCCGAGCTCCAGATCATGAGGGTTTTTGTCCCGTGTTTTTCCTAAGAGTTTCCTGGTTTTACATTTGTGTACTCTGAGTTAATTATTGTATAAGGGGTAAAGTTTAGATCCAAGTTCTTGTTTTTTTCCTTTTGCCTATATATGTCCAAGTACTGCAGCACCGTTTGTTGAAAACGCTGTCCTCCTCCATGGGACTGCTTTTGCATCTTTGTCAAAAATCATTTGGACGTATTTGTGTGGCTCAATTTCTGGGATTTTTCTGTTTTGTTCCATTGATCTGTGTATCTATCTCTCCACTAGTACCCCACGGTCTTGATTACTATAGCTATGTAACAAGTCCTGAAGTCCAGTATTCTCTTCTTCAGGGAGGAATAATTTCAAAAATGCAGAAACAAACATGTGTCCCTACTATCCAAAGTTAATAAATGTTAGCTTTTTTAAAAAAAAAATTTCATATTTGACTCCAGACCTTTTAAAAATTTTTAATTAAACATCACGGATGTTGTTCAAGGTCCCATTGGCCTGCTGCTCCCTGGCTGTGCTCCCCTCTCTCTCTTCAGAGGCAGCCACCACCATGAACTTAGTACATGTACTTCCTCTTCGTCTCTATACTTGCTCTGTGTGTGTGTCCACAGACAATGCATGTTACTCCTTTGGGGTGTAAAATGTAAGTGATGTTGTGTTTTAGTATCTAAAAATTGCCTTTCACTTTGGATCATGTGGTCACGTCCTGTTCATTTGCTTGGTGCACGTTTGGTTGCCCACTCTGTGTCGGGCACTGTTCAGGCGCTCTTCCAGGGGCTGGTTGGTGACACAAATGTGAGCCACGTAGGCAAAGTTTCTGCCTCGCCCGAGGTTACAGTCTGGTGAGAGAGACAGTAAACAGGTGTCCAAATGAGTGTGTAACAGCGTCAGGGATCAGGAAGTGTTAGGGGAAGGAGAAGCCCCTCAGAGAAGTGATGGAGAGCAGAGCCTGAGGGAAGGGAGGGAGGGAGTCAGGCCAGCGGCCTGGGTGAGGATGCCCCACTGAGAGTGGGGGGGGCTGTGGTGAGCAGGAAGGCCCTGGGCTGTAATGGGCTTGGTGTGTTTGAGGAAAAGCAGTAGTGTGAGAAGGGCCACAGCTGAGAAAGTTAGGGTCTGGCGAGAGGCCAGGACGAGGCACAAGAGGACTTTGTGGCCTTGCTGAGGTGACTCTGTGGTTCTGGAGTTTTTGGTAGAGTCCTTGAGATTGTCTGCCTTTACAGTCACATCGTCTGCGAATGAGGACAGTTTTAGTTCTTCCTTCTGGTCTTTGTGCTCATGGTTTGTTTTTCCAGCTTTCTTGCGCTGATTAGGACCTCCAATAAAATGTTGTAAATCAGCGCTGAGAGAGACATGCTCTCCTTGTTCCTATATTAGAAAGAAGGCACCATTATGTCTCATGTTTGCTGTAGCTTTTTCTAGTTGCCATTTCTCAGATTGAAGAAGTTCCCTTTGGTTCCTAGTTTGCTGAGAATTTTTTTATTTTACTATTTAAAAAAATCATGAATGGGTTTTGCTTGTTGACAGATGCTTTCTCTGTGTCTACTGAGGTGATCTCCTTTCCCTGTTCTGTTAATGTCATGTACCACAATGATTGTTTCTTTGTGTTGAACCAACCTTGCATTCCTGGGGTAAATCCCACTTGGTCATCATGTATTATCCTTATTATATATTCCCAGAAGCACTGCTGGTATTTTCCTGAGGGATTTTTATATCTATGTTAATGAGTGATTTTGATCTGTAATGGTGTCTTTATTCTCTTCTCTGGCCTTAAAAAATGGGCTAGGAACTATTTTCTCCTCCTCTATCTTAGGAAAGATTTCATACAAGATTGTTTTGCTTTCTTCCTGAAATGCTTGATAGAATTTGCCAGTAAAGCCATCTGTTTTCTATTTCATGGATTTTCATTTATTTCCTTTTATCAATTTTTTCATATGGATTTATTTATCATTTTAATTTTTCTAACAGCTATGTTGAAATAAAAATGAGATACACAAGCCACATGTGTATATATGTCAAAACACTTTAAATACATGTAGTCCACATACACCTATGTAATTGTCACTGTAATCGAGGTGGTGAACATTTCCGTCACCTCCCCATTTCCTTCCTTTCCCTTCACAATGCTTTTCTTCTCCTTCTGTCTTCGAACCCCAGGGAACCCCTGATCTGCTTTCTGTTACCGGAGATTAGTTTGTGTTTTCTGGAGTTTTCTATAAATGAAATCATGTGTATACGCAGCATAGTTGCTTTGAGGGTCATCCATGCTGCTGCACGTTAGCAATAGTTTCATCCTATTGCTGAGTGGTGTACCACGGAGGATAATTGGTTTATCCATTCACTGTTGATGGCCATGTGGGCTGTTTGCAATTTGGGCAATTATACATGAAGCTGCAGTGAACATTTGTGTGCAAGTCTGTGTGTGGGTGTGTGCCTTCATTTTTCCTAGGCAAATACCCCGCAGTTCAATGACAGGGCTGTAGAGGCAACATGTGTTTAACTTTTTAAGAAATTTTCAGACAGTGAGTATAGCACTCTGTGTTCCCACAGCAGTGTACGAGCATCCAGGGGCTCCACACCCTAATCAACACTTGGTGTGGTCAGTTTTGGAAATTTTAGATGTTTTTTTATTTTAAATTTTTTTTATTGATGTTTTAGTAAGTTTTTAACATTGTGAAATTTTGGGTTGTACATTTTTGTTTGTCCATCACCATATATATGTCTCCCTTCACCCCTTGTGCCCACCCCCCACCCCCATTGCCCCTGGTAACCACAATTCAGTTTTCTCTGTCCATGTGTTGGTTTATATTCCACATATGAGTGAGATCATACAGTGTTTGTCTTTCTCCTTCTGGCTTACTTCACTTAACATAATACCCTCCAGGCCCATCCATGTTGTTGCAAATGGGACGATTTTGTCTTTTTTTATGGCTGAGTAGTATTCCATTGTATATATATACCACATTTTCTTAATCCAGTCGTCAATCGAGGGACACTTAGGTTGCTTCCACTTCTTGGCTATGGTGAATAATGCTGCAGTGAACATAGGGGTGCATAAGTCTCTTTGGATTCTTGATTTCAGGTTCGTTGCTTAGATTCCCAGTAGTGGGATGGCTGGATCATAGGGCATCTCTATTTTTAATTCTTTGAGGAATCTCCATACCGTTTTCCATAGAGGCTGCACCAGTTTGCATTCCCACCAGCTGTGTATGAGGGTTCCTGTTTCTCCACATTCTCTCTAACACTTGTTGGTTTGTGTCTTGGTGATTATAGCCATTCTAATGGGCGTGAGGTGATATCTTAGTGTTGTTCTGATTTGCATTTCCCTGGTGATTAGTGATGTTGAACATCTTTTCATGTGCCTATTGGCCATCTGTATATCTTCTTTGGAGAAGTATCTGTTCATTTCCTCTGCCCATTTTTTGATCGGGTTGTTTGTTTTTTTGTTGTTCAGTTGTGTGAGTTCTTTATATATTATGGAGATCAACCCCTTGTCAGATGTATGTTTTGCAAATATTCTCTCCCAGCTGGTGGGTTGTCTGTTCATCTTGATTCTGGTTTTGTTTGTCTTGTAGAAGCTCTTTAATCTGATAAAGTCCCACTTGTTTATTTTTTCTTTAGTTTCCCTAGTCTGGGTAGGCATGTCATCCGAAAAGATTCCTTTATGACCAATGTCAAATAGTGTGTTACCTATATTTTCTTCTATGAGTTTTATGGTTTCAGGTCTCACCTTCAGGTCTTTGATCCATTTTGAGTTAATTTTTGTGAATGGCAATAACAGATGGTCCACTTTCATTCTTTTGCATGTGGCTGTCCAGTTTTCCCAACACCATTTATTGAAGAGACTTTCCTTTCTCCATTGTATGTTCTTAGCTCCTTTGTCGAAAATTAGCTGTCCGAATATGTGTGGTTTTATTTCTGGGCTTTCAGTTCTGTTCCATTCATCTGTGTGTCTGTTTTTGTACCAGTACCATGCTGTTTTGATTACTCTTGCTTTGTAGTATGTTTTGAAGTCAGGGATTGTGATGCCTCCTGCTTTGTTCTTTTTTCTTAGGATTGCTTTAGCTGTTCAGGGTCTTTTGTTGCCCCACGTGAATTTTAGTATTCTTTTTTCTATGGAAATTTTAGATGTTTTGGTAAATGCATGTTAGCATACTTGTGTTTTAAATTTGCCTTTCCCTAATGGATAATGATGCTGAACATCTTCTCATGTGCTTACTTGCCACCTGTAGATCCTTGGTGACGTGTCTTTTCATATATTTTGCCTATTAAAAATCTTGTTGTTGTTGAATTTTGGATTTTCTTTATGTTTTCTAGACAGAAGTCCTTTATCAGGTATGTGGTTTGCAAAGTCCAGTTAGTGGCTTGTCTTTTCATCTGCTCAACAGTGTCTTTCAAAAACCAGAAGTTCTTTACTCTGATGAAGCCCATTTACCATTTTTTTCATTTATGGATGATACTTATGTTCTTATGTCTAAGAACTCGCTGCCTAACCCAGGGTATGTCAAAATACAGTTGATTTTTGTATGTTGCTTACATCGCACAACCTTCCTGAACTCATTTATTAGTTATGGGAGCTTTTTTTGGGTCAGTTTCACAACATTGTTACCTTCCTTCTCAATCTGGATGCCCTTTATTTCTTTCTCTTGCCTGACTGCACTGGCTGGGCCTTCCAGTACGACCCTGAATCGCAGTGGTAGAGCCGTCCTCGCCTTGTCCCTGATCTCGGGGGAGAGCACTCAGCCTTCCACCAGTGAGCGTGATGTTAGCTGTGGGTCTTTCATAGATGCTCTTTATGAGGCTGAGCACGTTTCCTTCTAGTCCTAGTTTGCTGAGAGTTTTTAATTTCACAATATAATTTTCCACTGTAGGAAGCTAGAAAAAGCTAAGCAAATTAAACCTAAAAACAATAGAATTACACTGATTTTCAAATGTTAAACCAACTCTACTTAGTTACGATGTATTATCCTTTTTTATATATTGGTGGGTTTGATTTGCTAACATTTTGTTTTATGTAGAATTAAGAATTTGTTGAGAATTCTTTTTCCATGTTCATTTGTGATAATAGTCTGTACTTTTAATGTCTTTTTCTCTTTGGGCCATCAGAGCAGTGCTGTCTGCTTTTTTCTAGAAATTGGTAATTTGTCTTCTGTCAATCTCTCTTTCTCACTCTCTCTTGCTCTCTGATCAATCTGTCTAGAATTTAGCAATATCATTTATTTACGTGCAGAGAACTAGCTTTGGTTTTGTTGATTTCCTCCATGTTTTTCCCTCAGTGATCTCTGTTCCTATGTTTATTTCCTTCCTGCCTCTGAAGCAGGATATTTAAAAGGCAGTATTATATAAATTGGGGCCATTATTTTTGTGGAAAATAAATTGCTAGCCACAAGTCCGGTTTGTGTTTTACTTAGTAAAAATATTTTTTTTTATTGTGAAATTTTTGTTGTACATTGTTTGTCAGTCACCATATAAAGGCATCCCTCCACCCCTTGTGCCCACCCCTCACCCCCCTTGCCCCTGGTAACCACCAAACAGTTCTGTCTGTCTGTGTGCTGGTTTATCTTCCACATGTGAGTGAAATCATGCAGTGTTTGTCTTTCTCTGTCTGGCTTATTTCTCTTAACATAATACCCTCCAGGTCCATCCATGTTGTTGCAAATGGGATGATTTTGTCTTTCTTTATGGCTGAATAGTAGTCCATGATATATATATACCACGTCGTCTTTATCCAATAGTAAAAATATTTTTTTTTGGGGGGAGGAAGATTGGCCCTGAGCTAACATCTGCCAATCCTCCTCTTTTTTTTTGATGAGGAAGACTGGCCCTGGGCTAAGATCCATGCCCATCTTCCTCCACTTTATATTGGACGCTGCCACAGCATGGCTTGCCAAGCGGTGCGTCGGTGCGCGCCTGGGATCCGAACCGGCGAACCCCAGGCCGCGGCAACAGAGCACGCGCGCTTAACCGCTTGTGCCACCGGGCCGGCCCCAGTAAAAATATTTTTAAAGCTTAATGTTAAATAAAATCATAGGGGGCCAGCCCTGTGGCTTAGCAGTTAAGTGCGCGCGCTCTGCTACTGGTTGCCTGGGTTCGGATCCCGGGCGCGCACCAACGCACCGCTCGCCTGGCCATGCTGAGGTGGTGTCCCACATACGGCAACTAGAAGGATGTGCAACTATGACATATACCTATCTACTGGGGCTTTGGAGAAGAGGAGGAGGAGGACTGGCAATAGATGTTAGCTCAGGGCCGGTCTTCCTCAGCAAAAAGAGGAGGATTGGCATGGATGTTAGCTCAGGGCTCATCTTCCTCACAAAAAATTAAAAAAAAAAAATAATAATAATAAATAAATAAAATCATAGCACTGAACTGATATGTGTATTTTTCTAATTTTCAGGAGGGTTCGCATTTGTATATGAAGCTCAAGATCTTGAAAGTGGCAGAGAGTATGCGTTAAAGGTAATAAAGGATGACAACATTTTTATGTGGGCTTTGTGTTTCTTTTAAAGGGAGTCTCTAAGTAACAGTGTTTTCGAGGTTTATCCCTGTTATTTAGTTTATGTTTCTCCATTACAGTCTGTGTCTGTTTGTCCTATTTTTCCTTCTGATGGTGAAGCGATCAGCAGCTTTAGAGGACTGTAAAGCCATAGTTCCCAACTTTGGGGCAAGGACTTGGAGGGCTGCCTAGGGGAGAAGAGTGACCTCACAGTGCCAAAAGCCACTCGTGTAAATGTGTGTCCACAGCATATCTATCAGTTGGGGTCACAGTAACGGGGGCGTCTGGACCATCTTGGGTGCTGGGCAGGCCCTTGTGGTTTTGTCCTGAGACATGGCAGAAGGCCCGGCCGTGGCTGTGGGGTGCAGTGGGCCTGTTCTCTGTGCGGCTCAGCTAGAAGGGCCAGGGTGCTCACTTTGACTTTGGGGATCAGAACGTACACCCACATCTCTGCTAGTGTCTTGTCTCATTTTCCTTGATTGTCTTATTTTACTCTAGTGTATTTGGAGAAGAGCCTCCTATTTTTAGTTTTTCTTGTGTCCTTGAATGATAAAGGACCATCTTCAAGGGTCTTTAACCTTCTGTCAAGTTTTTACACAGGTCAGATATTAGAATACAGTTCAGCAGGTCAAACTCTTAGATGCATTGTGTTTTTCTTTGGGATGTGGAGTGGAAAGATAAACAGTCTTTAATCTTTTTTATATGTTATTTCTCGATACAGAGATTATTGTCCAATGAAGAGGAAAAGAACAGAGCCATCATTCAGGAAGTTTGTTTTATGGTATCCTTTTCCTGGGGCTGAGAGCGAGTACGTCATGGAGGGAGGCTGTGTCAAGCTGTGGTTCCAGCTGCCACGAGGCCACTCTCTGATGTTCTTTTTGATGTCCTCAAATTGGCCTTTTGCTTTTACTGGACTTACCTGTAGACTGTTTCTAGTAAAAAGGAGCTTTCTTCCTTGTCCTTCACTCCCAGGGTGACAGTAAGAGGTTCAGCAGCTTTGGGGGTAGAGCTGTTGTTGCGACCAGGTCTCCATGTCTAGGGAGTGGACCATTCCCCTGCGCCCTGCCCCTCATCTGCCCCTTATGACCTGCCACAGCCCATGGTGCCTGGCCAAGAGATGTGCAGATGGCTGTTGCAGGGCCCCTCGCCAGGCTTGGTTCCATTGGGCCTCAGTGTCACTTCTCCTGATCAGCTGCCCCGGTCTCCCTTTCACCCTGCCCAGAGCACTCCGGCCATGGGTCCTGCACAGTTGGTGGGTTTGTGGGGCTTTTCTTGCTTGCCCTCCACTCCAGCACATGTTCTGCCTGAGCTGGGGTCTTGCCCTTTGCTGTCAGAATCTGTTCTCTTTTGTCTCTTGAAGCTCTGCCCACTGTGAGCCCACTGGCGCCTAAACCTGAGGGTGCTCGCCTCGCTGAGGTTCCAGTGGATCCGTTCACTCCTCGTGGCCTCTCGCACCACACCACGTCCTCTGCCTGCTGTCCTGCATGGCTTGTGGTCAGGTGTGTGTCAGCCTGATGGTGGTCTCCATCCCCATCCCCCGTCCCTCTTGCATCTGCCTCCGCCTGCTCTCCCCTGTTGCTCTGCTCTGACATGCTGAGGTCCCAAGGTGATTTGATTCAGTGTCTGCCTTTGGTGTCTTAATATCATATATATTTGTTTTTAAATGTGCAGACTTAACGCATTCTCCTTTAACAAGACGCCTGCAGAAAAAGCTTTCTGGCCACCCCAATATTGTCCAGTTTTGTTCCGCAGCGTCAATAGGAAAAGAGGAGTCGGACACTGGGCAGGCTGAGTTCCTTCTGCTCACTGAGCTCTGCAGAGGTAAAGCTCCTTTGGAGTCGGAGCCATGGCTTTCTCACATGTTTGAGCAGTCGTGAAATATTCCCAGCCCCTTCTCTCCCGGGAAACGCTTTGGTCGTCATGGGAAGAGCAGGGCTGGCTGTCAGGCGAGGCCAGAGAGGTGGACTTGTGTGAGCTGGGCAGCTGCCTTAGCCCCTGAGGGCACGTGACGTACTCAGGGTCACTCACACTTGTTGTGTTCTTGCTGCAGAAGGAAGGAAGATTCCCTAGTCCATTGACAGGAGTGGGAGGGAGCTGGGTGTCTTGCAGAGAGTTCTAGGGGCAGAGTGGTCTACGTGAGTGACCTTGAATGGTGCCGAGTGTGAGGGGGTCAGACGTTGGTGCCTGGCTCCTGAGGCAAAGCTGAGTCTCTGTCTACAATGGAAGCAGCACGTGCCCCGTGCAGGATTGGGGCCTGTCCATGCACTGAGCGTCTACCTTGTGCTCGGCGCCACTGGGGTTGACACAGCAGTGGGTGAGGTGGAGGGCCCGCCCTCCTCCTGGAGCTCGCTGTCTAATGGGTGATGCTGGATGGTGTAACTACAGAGAAAGGTGTTGGGGCAGGACTTGTATGGCCAGTGGGTGCAGAGGCCTGGCCGAGAGGGCCCAGAGCTGGGGACCAGACTCACCGGACGTTGTGACCAGCAGTGGTCACCAGCAGTGCCTGTGGGGAAAGAGGAGGCCAGGGGAGCAGCAGAGGAGACTGAGGCAGGCAACTCCCTAGGGGGATGCACCCCGAGCAGCTGGGCCAGTGCGCCCACAGACATGCTCCTCCGGGGGTCGCTGCCACCACTGAGGAGCTGTTACGGAGAGAGGCAGGCAGCCGTACGCCAGCATGAGTGACTGATGAGGTGGAGTCTCCGACAGGGCATGGAAGCCCTGGTCTCCCAGCGGGAGTGGGGTTAGAAACTGGATGGGGCACCGGTTATACTCACCACTCCTGGAGGTCCCTGCTTCTTCCCCAGCCACAGAGCTGGGCGGTGTAGGTGCCAATTCACCGGGCTCAGTTCTGGTGTCACTGTTCTTCCACTTAACGGGTGTTTACTATTATTGTTTCTAATTACAAAAGAACACGCTTGTTGAAAAAACAGCAGTGTATAGGTGCTTATAAAAACGGGTTTTCACGAGACATGCTTTTCCTTGGAAACGCTTGCTGCGTCAGGCATCTTTTCACACCACTGCTCTTACCTGTTCCCACTTAAAGGCTCGCAGTTGTGTGTAGATTGACACCACGAGGTCTGTCACCGGCATCCCTTTTGTGACATGTACCTCTTCTCCACCGTGAGTGTTGGTGCACGGCATTGCCCCACATCTGGCGTGAGCCTAGCAGAGGTGGCCCTGGGGGCTAGGTCACCAAAGCAGAGACTACGGCAGGCAGGGGTCGGTGGGCCAGAACGTGCAGATCCTGAGCTGCCCATTCCCTCTGTTTTAAACGTTGTAGAGGTGAATGCAGTTATGTCAAAAACCCAAACATCACAGAAGTGTGAGGAGTCCACGTCGTCACCCCAAGCCTTATGCCCCCTCTAGAGCAGTTAGAATAATAGTGTCTGTTGGCACTGCTGTGTACAGGCACAGGGGTTCAGTGACTCACCCAGGCAAAGCAAATAGACCCCAACCCAAGTCCAGAGTCAGGGGTGAGGTAGTTCCAACTGTTGGGGAGAAATGAGGCTAGGGAAAGGGGGTGCACATTCAACGGGCTGAGCAAAGGTGGCTCCCTGGCCGCTGATGTGTGAGCCTGGTGCTGAAGGAAGTGAGGGAGGGAGGCCCTCCCAGCCGAGGAGCAGCATGTGCAGAGTTCCTGAGGCGGGGACAAGAAGGAGGCGTGTGGCTGGAGGGGAGTGAGCATGGGGGGCATGGCAGGAGTGGTGAGTGTCGATCACGGGTGTGCCAATGACCTTGGTTTTACATCAAGTGGGAGGGTGTGGGGAGCGCAGGAGCTGAGGCAGCCTGGGGCCTGGACCAGGGAGGGAGCAGCGCAGGGCCAAGGAGAGGGTGGGCTCTCAGAAGAGGCTCTGTGGATGGTGCCACGCTTCAGGACGTCCAGGGTAAGAACAGGATTGGGGGTATTGGGGTGTATGGACTGTGGGCAGCCTGTGGATCTGGCGCTCAAGGCATGAAGGTAGGTGTCCCTGGTAGACGACATGCAGTCATGGAGGAGCCAGCCAGCCCTCCACCAGAGGGTCCTGGCTTCATTGGTCTGGGCTGGAGCCAGTCACAGAAGGACTGGGGTCCCTGGGCTGCAGAGGTGTGGGGAGCCCCTGAGGGTGGTGTCCTGGGGTCAGAAGGGGGGCCCAGAGCCTTGCCGTCTGCGTCTGTGCTCCCAGCACATGCTCTGCTCCACGTACAGTCTGTGCGTTTGGTATGGAATGCACGGTTCCTGAGATAAGCCCATGTGTCGACAACCTGAGGAAACGTCGCTGTGATTTCACTAGAGAGATTGAAAAGATGTGCGTGTCTTGGGTGGTTTCTCCTGTAGCTGCTGTGTCAGCCTGACTCCGAGTGGTAAGGGTCTGTGATGCTTTTCTCGGCGGCCTTGTGCGTGCTCTGTGTGGGGCAGCAGGTGTCCTTCCCCAGGGGGCTCTAGCTGGAGTGCATCCCGTCCCGTGGTGGTTGCCTTTCCACCGCACTCCCGTCTGGGCAGTTTCCTGGAAGTGTTGCTTCTGTCTCCAGGGGCTGCGTAGTGTAAGGCCTAGCTGACAAATCCCTTCCCCTGTGCCTGCCATGGAGAGGCGGGGCAGTCTCCCGTGGTGGGCTCAGAAGGGCAGTGGGTGAGGCTGTGTGGCTGTGCCGGCCTGAGGTGGGTCTAGCATTTATAGCTCCGTGGTGATGTGAAATGTCTCTTTTAGGGCAGCTGGTGGAATTTTTGAGGAAAGGTGAATCTAAAGGTCCACTCTCGTGCGACACCGTCCTGAAGATCTTCTATCAGACGTGCAGGGCGGTGCAGCACATGCACAGGCAGAAGCCGCCCATCGTCCACAGAGATCTCAAGGTAGGCCTCCCGGCTCCCCTCCGCCACTGGTCAGGGTGTCCACGCTCCTGAGCAGTGAGGTGTGTAATGGCTGTACCACAGAGGTTGGGAATGACCAGCGTAGGAGCTTCTTAATGTGAAAGTGGATTTTCTGGAAGCTTCTCCCTTGAAGTAGTGACAAGAACCCTCTCTCCACAGCATCCAACTTTGCGGATGCAGGTGGGTGCCCCCCCGCCCTCCAGGGTCCTGGAAGCCTGTCATGCCCAGTGGCCCTCCTGCGACCCGGGGCCTCCTCAGGGTTCCCGCCATTTCCTGTGGTCAGGCTATTTCCTCCCCGCTGTGGGTGGGGGTGCCACCACTTCACCCCGCCTTCCCACCCTCGCAGCTCTGGGAATTCTCAGCCCACAGTGCTCCCTTCTTTCCGTGTTGTGGAACCAGGAGGAAAGCGACTGCTCCTCTTGATTGCTCTTGCTGCTGCACCGTGTGGAGCTGATGCCCGCTGGGGGCTCTGCCGGCTGCCACTGCCTGCGTTTCCCCACGGGTTTGCCATCCTGCAGTGAGGAGTGCTGCAGAGGTGCTGACACACAGCAGGGCCTCTGGGCTGGGCTGGGCTGTGCTGCGGCAGCTAGGCCTGTCCCCTTGGCCATCGCCCTGGCCGGCCACACTCGGAGCTGCCTGTTTTGGTGTTGCTGGCAATGCCGCTGGGTTGGGCCCTTGCCGTTTCCTGATGATAACCAGGCTGGGTGTTTCTGCCCTGGCATGATGGAGTAGTTAGTGCCTCATTCTTCAGTTAACTTACTCTTCGTTTTTTGCCTTTTTTTCTGTTTTTTGTCTATTAGGTTATTTTTGATTCATTGGAGCTCCTTGTATGTTCTCACGACAGTCTTTTTTAAGTTATATGCGCTGCAAATGTCTTCTTCTGGGTTATGGCCAAGTTTTTATTCCCCCATTGTGTCTCTGAAAACCCAAGACTTTGTGAAAAAATTATGTGGCATCCACGAAGATTGTGCGCCAGCTCTGGCCACGCCTTGGGGTAGCAGCAGCCCCCCTTGTCCTACTTGCTGGCACAGGTTTTTGCTGAAGAATTTCAAAGCAGACCCCAGACCTCATGCCATTTCACTCCCAGAGACTTCTACTCGACTTTGGGAAAATAAGGATGTTTTCTTATACAACCAAAACACCATTGTTGCTTCAGCAAAATTTAAATACCCCTCAGTGTTATCTCATGTCCAGTCTGTGGCCAGCTTTCTGCGGTTTTCCCCAAGTGCGATGGCCCTTAAACCTCGCTGACCTGGAGCAGCGCCCTCCCCCGGATGGGGCAGGGGCAGCTGTGGTTCCCCCTTCTCAGTCTCATCCTACCCCACCCGCCAGGGCAGGCTCCTCCTTGGATGCCTGAGTGGCCGGGAGTCACTACCATCCTGTCTGTGGGGGTGGTGTCTTTGATCAGATTTGAACCTTGGGTGAACCTGACCTTTTTATTTTGTCCCCTGAATCTGAGAGGCCTGGTTTCAGGCGACTAGTTGGCAGGTCCCCCCATTGCAGAAACCCGTGGGGTTGGGAACCACCTCCCTGGACCCTGCGAGGGGCTTGTTGGGGGGACGTGCACAGAGCTGCGAGGGGCACATCTGGGACGCATGGGCAGCTGTGGTCCTGCGAATGGGAAGGCCTTTCTCTGCCACTGGGGGCTCGTGAATTTTCCTAGGGCATCAAGACTCTTCTGGTTTATGTGTTAGGCACATGCTTGTGCACGTGTAGTTTTTGTTAAGGGAAGTAAAAAACTAGGAGGACAAAGTTAGTAAAGAATCAGTGTTCGTGAGCTTGGCCTGGGTTTGATATCCTGTGTCTTCTAAGTGCCTGGTGTGCGCCAGGGGACCATGGCAGCCAGCCCACAGCGGTGCTGGGCCTCCCTCCAGGTGTCTCCATGGTCTGTCCACGGGAGTCCTAGAGTGGCGCTCTGTGGAGGGGCAGGCCGGACACGGGGGACAGTGGAGCCCGTGGTCCCACTCGGGCTGTCCCACTTCTCATTCATATCTTTGTATCAGGTGTTGGGCTCAGTGTTAGGAGTTTAAGGTTTGTCTGTCCTGTGTAGCCCACACTTAGTGGAGTGAGCGTCATAGGAGCTCACTTCACGTGGCTGATCCCTGTTTCCCGTGTTTGTAGCCAACAGTGCTGCTCTGGGCCTCTGGACGTCCTTGTCCTGTGCTCTGGTCCGTGGGCGCTTGCGTCCTCCATAGAGTGTTGGAGAGTGCGTGCGTCTTTGCTGGGAGTGTGCCCCCAGCAGCACCTGGTGGTCCCTGTGCTCGCGCCCTGTGGGCCCTCGGTGTTGGCGGGCCTTTAATCTCGGCGCTGGTGTGGTGCATGCTCGTGGTTGGAGCTGCACTTGCCTCCTGTTGATGCAGTTGACCATCTTCGTGTTTGTGGGAGCTTGGGTTTCCTCCTCGGAATGTTCCTGTTAGAGCCTCTGCCTGGTTTCCCACGGAGTCATCGTTGCTTTCCCGGAGACGCACTGTGTGGGTTATGTGTGGCGAGTGTGTCTCCTCCATGGCTTGCGTTTTCACTCGTGATGGTTCGTGTCTTTGATGAGGATGCTCTCTTTTCAGTGGAGTGTCTGTCAGCCATCGTCACGTCTGTGCTCCTATCCTGTTGAGGACTCGTCACCCTCCGGCACGTTGTCCTGGAAGATCTGTGTTTGCCTTTGTGCTGGGGCAGGTCTTCCTTGGTTCCTCGTGGGGCCTTCTTTCTCCTCTCCCAGCTCCTTGGCTGCATGGCTGACACATGCCCACGTCCTGTGGTGCCACCTCGCCGTGGGTGTGGCGCTCACTGGATCTTCCTGTTGCACCGTTGGTTGGTCCTGGTGCCCCTCTGCCTTACTTGCCAGAGCTTCACAATATGGCTTAAATCTGGTTCTTGGGATTGGGGGGTTCTTTTTGGCTCTGTGTGTCTCTCCACTAAATTTTTGAATCAGTTTTTCAGGTTGAACCCAAAAAACTTTTGGGAATTTGATTGGAATTGCCTTGACTCTCCCTAGAGCAAGGGTCAACAAGCTCTTTCTAGAAAGGGCCAGGCTTTAAACATTTTGGCTTTCTGGGCCATGCCGTCTCTGCCAACCCTGCTGTGTAGCACAGAAGCAGCCACGGCCAGTAAAGCTGCTTGTGGACCTGTGTCATGAAGTATTAGTCTCCTTTTGATTTTTCCCAACCACTTAAAAACATAAAAGCCGTTCTTAGCCTGTGGGCTGTACAGAAGCAGGCAGAATTGGCTCCTGGACGGTAGATCGCGACCCTGGAGGGATTGGGGCAGATCTGTGCCTTTCGTGTTAAGAGTGTGGTCTAGTTTCCTGTGTATCTTGGATTTTAAAAATTTATCTCAGTTACTTACAGTTTTCTGAGTAGGAGGTCTTTTATATATCTTTTGTTAGATTTCTTCTTAAGTTCTTGATCACTTTGATAATTTCCAAGTGGTACGTTAATTTTTTTCATCTTCTAACTGACTTTTCTAAAGACTTTCCTTGTATATCCCACATTGTTAATTGAAAGTTATCTTTGATTGACTCATTCTTTCTTTTATTTTCTGAATTGCCCATTTTTAAAGGTACATGTACTGATTCTGATCAGAAAGGAGTTAGACACTGCCTTTTTCCCTTGGCTGGAGGAGAGCCCCTTGCTGACCTTTCTGTGGACCCTCCCGCCCCTCAGGCCGCTCCCTGCCCAGTGGCCTCTCCTGCCTTTGATAATTCCCACTGTGTTTATCCCACAGCCCTGTCTCCGTCCGCTCCCCAAGTTCATGAGTACTGTCTTCTGGCATTTTGCAGGTTGAAAACTTGTTGCTTAGTAACCAGGGGACCATTAAGCTGTGTGACTTTGGCAGCGCCACAACCATACTGCACTACCCTGACTACAACTGGAGTGCCCAGAAGCGGGCCCTGGTGGAGGAGGAGGTGAGCAGTGGGGCCGGGCAGCGTCTCTCCTCAGCCACTGGGATTCTCTGACTGTGGGTGTGCAGTGTGTCCTGTGAGCCTGACCGACCAGACCCACACCCGCTCCCAGGGCCACTGTGAGGGCCCGCCCTGTTCCTGACAGCCTGCCCTTGCGGCTCATTTGTGGGCAGGAAGCAGCGTATTGGAATGTTGCCTTGCGTCTCTGTCACTCAGCTCATCCCAAACCTGCCTCTGAATGTGTTAAATGTGAAGCTTGCCTGGAGGTCAGGTTGGCGCGGAGCACTTGCTCCCTCTCCCTGTGTCCGTGGCGTCTGCATCACAGCCCAGACCAGAGGGAAGTGCAGGCCCCTTCCCCTGTTGGTGCACAGGCGTCCGTGACCCGCTGCCTGTCACCTGCAGCATACAGCGCTCGTCCAGGGAAGGTTCTGTCCTCCCCATGAGCCCTGTTATTAAATTGGAGATGTGTGCCAGGTCATCCCAAACCCACTGAGTTCTCACTTTTGTGTCAGAGCATCTATCACATTCCCAGTGAAGTGATATCCATGTTAATGCTCCAAACCGGGCTTCTCTCCGAGTCGGCTGGTGGAGCTTAGTGGTGTTGGAAGTGTGGCTGTGGCTGAGGCTGAACTGAAGCACAGGAAGGAGCCTCGGTCCTCGTCAGGGGGCTGGTTTGTGTAGTTTTGTCACCGCTTCCAGGGGCTCTGCGTCCCCGTTGAGTAGTTGGAGCAGATGTACAGAGTCATGCGGCTGTCCCCACTGTCAGGTACACAGTGTTTTTGGGTGATGGTTGCTTTGCTCTTCCAGTCAAGGTGCAGTCTGCTTACCCTGTGGGGTGCATGAAGACCACCCTGCCTCTCCCAGCCTTGCATTGCCCCCAGCCGCCTTCTACACTGCAGTTGTGGGAGCCCCTCATCTGTTGATTGTTCATAAGGACTTGTGGGTGCCATTGTTCTCGTGGTTCATCATTCAGTGTGTCAGGAATTATTTTGGTGCTAAAATGCCCTGGATGTGCTTCACGCTGGCTCCTGTATTTGACGTGCTCCCATCATTTTGGAGCACCTGTCTACTTTCTGGAACAGCAGGATGTTCCGGCCTCAGCAGGTACCTGCCCTGCGTGGCCCCGGCATCACCTGTTCCTCAGAGGAGATGAAGCTCTGGCGGAGGTGTGTGTGTCTGCCTTGGTGTCTACGCTTCCAGTGGACGGCACGTACAGCCACATGCCTGCATGTTAGCTCACGCCTGCGTGCCTATCTACATGTATGTTCTTCTAGAGATCATGCATCCACGCTGTCCCATGCATCCTCCAGCCTGTCCCATAGGCTTCTTGCCCCCATCCTACATCTGCTTGTCCCTCTTTCTCAGCAACAGCCCAGCCCCAACAGCATCAGCGTGTGCCTCTACCCCATCAGTCCTGCTGTACATTGGTAGTCCAGGGTTACCAGAAAAGACAAATCTCAAAGGAATTCAGGATTTACTTGTGGTTCTTCTCCCACCCCCGCTGCAACCCAGACCAAGGATGTGCTGACGGCGCTGTGCTTAGAAGTTCCTGGATCTGTTACCTCTCCTTCAGGGGGGTTTTGTTACTCATTTGAAATATGGGTGTACCTTGGAGATAGTGTGGGCTCGTTCCAGACCACTGCAGTAAAGCAGATATGGCAGTGAGGGCGAGTCATGTGAAGCTTCTGGTTTCCCAGTGCGTATAGAAGTTATGTTTACACTATACTGTAGTCTAATAGGTATGCAATAGCATTGTGTCCAAAAAATAACGATATACGTTCATTAAACAATACTTCATTGCTAGAATAAATGTGATACAGAGGCACGAAGTGAGCAGATGGTGCTGGAAAAATGGCTCCAATAGACTTGCTCGATGCAGGGTTGCCACAAACCTTCAATTTGTAAAAAGCCTGACATCTGCAGACTGCAATAAAATGAGATGTGCCTGTACGTTTGGATTTATCTTTTATTGTTTTGTCTTATTTTGGAATTGATGGACTTTACTTTTTGAGCAGGTCCAGGTTTACAGAAGAGTTTAGCTGAAGGCAGAGCTCCCGCATCCCCGCGCTCCTCAGTCTCGCATCCTCCGGGTCCCACCGCACGGTTTCCTGCTTGCCTCTTGAGTCTCTTTCTCCAGAGATGAGCAGAGGGATGTGCGTTTTGCACTCCCCATCTCACGCTATGCACGCTCTCTTGGCTCCTGTTGGCTCTTTCACTTCGAGTGTCTCCTGAGTCAGTCCACACGACTGCACTGGGGTTGTCTTCATTTCTTTAGTGACCGCATCGTGTCTGTTTTTTTTTTTTTTTTTTTTTTGGTGAGGAGATCAGCCCTGTGCTAACATCTGCCAATCCTCCTCTTTTTTTTTTTTGCTGAGGAAGACTGGCCCTGGGCTAACATCCGTGCCCATATTCCTCCACTTTATATGGGACGCTGCCACAGCATGGCTTGCCAAGCGGTGTGTCAGTGCGCACCCGGGATCCGAACTAGCGAACCCCGGGCCACCACAGCAGAGCGCACACACTTAACCGCTTGCGCCACTGGGCCGGCCCCTCGTGTCTGTTTTGTACAGCCCTGGTCTGTCCAGGCAGTACCTTCTGCCCGTGATCACGTGTGTGCAGTGTCTTGCACAGTCTGCAGCCTGCACGTGTTTCCTCATGCTGTCCGTGTGCAGTCCTAGAAGTGCCATTGCTGGGTTGAAGGGTTAATGCCACACGTCGAGCTACAGAAAATAGTTTTTAACGGAAGTTTCTCAGACTCACACAACAGCACAGAATCATCAGCATACAGCTTGATGACCCCTTTTTTTTTTTTTTTTTTTGTGCGAGGAAGATCAGCCCTGAGCTAGCATCCATGCTAATCCTCCTCTTTTTGTTGAGGAAGACTGGCCCTGGGCTAACATCTATTGCCAATCCTCCTCCTTTTTTTTTTCCCCGAAGCCCAGTAGATAGTTGTATGTCATAGTTGCACATCCTTCTAATTGCTATATGTGGGACGCGGCCTCAGCATGGCCGGAGAAGCGGTGCGTCGGTACGCGCCCAGGGTCCGAACGCGGGCCGCCAGTAGCAGAGCGCGCGCACTTAACCGCTAAGCCACGGGGCTGGCCCCGCGTGATGACTCTTCCCATGTGGACTCTTCCCTGTCCTCACCTCTGGGCCACATGGTGCCCTGGCCTCCATCCCTCCTAGTGCTCTGGGCGAGTCCTGCCTAGGCTGAGCACTGTAGTGTGGTCTTCTGAGGGCCTCCTCAAGGCCCTTGCCCACTTTCGATGGGGTCTTGTGTATTTCTGAGGACTTGCAGGAGTTACTGACTGGTCTGCTCATGAGCCCTCTGTTGGCATGGGGTCTCACATGCATGCTTTCCTGGCCTGTGGCTGACCTCTTCAGGGTGTTTACTCGTGCAGAGTAGGTCTTCAGGTGGAGAGAGTTGATCACGCTGCCTGTCCTCGAGGTCGGGGCACTGTTTGTTCACCGTCTCCCTGGAACCTGCAGCCGTGGGTCGGCGTTTGTGTGTTTGCTGTGCCCTGGGACGCACTTTCCCTGTGCTGTGCCCACTGGCTGCTCGTCTGTCACATGTTCCGCCCTCGTACGTGGTCTCAGGGTCTTTCACGTAAGGATCTGACCCAACAGGTAACTGGTGTAGTCCTCCCTCCCGTCACAGAAGGTTCTCTGTCTACAAGAACTCGTCAGGAAGCTCCTTTTAGCTCAGTGCTTCCGTTCACATGCGAAGCTGGCTTGTGTGCGCCACCCTGGATTAGGTTTCCTGTTAGTGAGGCCCACTTCTGTGAACAAACAGTTGGGACGCCATGTTGTGTGCTGTGGCCTGGCTGCTTCAGCAAACACTGGAGGCCACGAGAGGTGGACGAGATGAGTGACTCTGGAGATGGGTGGCAGAGGGGGTCAGGAGGGAAGTGAGCAGCCTGAGATCTTTCTGGAACACAGTGGGATGTAAATGAGCATTGTCATAAACGTCCTGCAGTGTATTTTGGAAAGTTGCAGGGCATTGATGCAAAATAAAAAATATTACTTGCCTGTAACTTTTTCTTTGAAGTGTCTTTGTCTTTTCTTCAGATCACCAGGAACACAACACCCATGTATAGGACGCCAGAAATCGTGGACTTGTATTCGAACTTCCCGATCGGCGAGAAACAGGACATCTGGGTGAGGCTGCACCCCTGTGGTGCCGAGCAGCCCTGCCGCACAGGTTCTCGGGCTCAGGTTCTAGCCGCCATGGCTCAAGAGGCCACGTTCCCCTTGGTCTCCCTTCTTTTTTCTTTTTCTTTTCATTTTTTCTTCATTTTCTGGAGAGTCACTTGTGACTGTTGTTGGTGGAGGTGGACCAAGTAGAAATTGGATGGGGTGTCAGCGTGGAGCAGAATCGGCACAGGGTCCTGCCTGGGCGTCGTGCCCACGACAGGTCTGCTGCCTCAGGCTTGCACCTGAGCTCTCCTGGTCAGAGCCCCTCCGAGGTCCTGGGGATTCATGGCCAGACGCTGGACATCCCAGACAGCCTTGGAGCTTTATGCCAGCCTGGTGAGGGCCCAAGTGAGGGCTGGTCCTGACGCCCAGGGTGGGGGGTCTCAGAGTGAGGGCTGGGGTCTGATGCCTGGGTTGGGGGGTGCGTCTCAGAGTGAGGGGTTAGAGGGGTCTCAGAGTGAGGGCTGGGGTCTGACACCCCAGTTGGGGGGAATCTCAGAGTGAAGGGTTGGAGGGGTCTCAGAGTGAGAGCTGGGGCCTGACAGCCAGGTTAGGGGGATCTCAGAGTAAGAGGTTGGAGGGGTCTCAGAGTGAGAGCTGGGGTCTGACACCCAGGTTGGGGGCAGTCTCAGAGTGAGGGCTGGGCTGGATGCCCAGGTGACGCTCCTCCTTCGCCTCTCTGAGACCCTGCCCCATCGACGGAGGGCAGTCCCTGTGTGGGGTGAGCATTGTGCCTGGCTGTGCTCCTCTGGTGTCTGCTGATCCTTCTTTCTGAGTTGTGTGGGAGTGCAGGGAGTGCAGCCCTGAGTGGCAGGGTGCTGCCCTGCCCGGCCAAGGGGTCCTCTGGCCTCCCTGGTTTCTCTAAGGGCAGGGACAGTGGCGCCTCAGCCCCAGAGCGCCCTGAGCCGCTACCCCTCCAAGCTCTTGGTCTCAGCTGTCAGACCCGCGTCCAGTGCTCCTGCTGTAGACGTGGGTCTCTGTCGGTGGGACCTGCGTGCTGTAACCTTTCTCAGTAACGGAGGCAGTGCCGGTGCTGCCGCACACTGCGTCTTCCTTTTCCAAATCTCAGTGGGCCCCATGTGGGTGCCCTCAGCACGTCCCAGCCTGAGGACGCACGCACACATGCACATGGGAGTTTAAAAGGTGAACCTGAAATTGCACGCTTAGGGCTTGGCCTCCTCGGGTGTCTGCGTGTGCTGGATGGGATGCTGGCGGGAGGCAGTCATGGGTCCCACGTCACGTTGCCGAGGGTGGGTGCTGTGGTGGGATAGAAGTGAGGAGAGACTGACGTTTGGTTCAGGGCCAGTTCTGTGGAAACCCCGACTGACTGTGTAGGTTTGGTTCCTGCTTTGGTGGTTGGCTCGTGCTTCTGTGGACGCTGAACAGCGTGGAGGTGGGGTCTTCTTCTGCAGCCACCCTGTCCTGGAGGGTGAGAAAGGCCCTGGCCGACATGCCCTGATGCTCGAATACAGAACTTTTCATTTTGAAGAACCCTTTACCAGAAAATGAGAGATCGGAGTTCTTTACTTCTCTGACCTCGATAGTCCTCTGTGTCTGATGAGGCTGGAGGAGCGGGCTGGCTGTGGGGAGTGCGGGGAGTGTTGCAGCCGCCTGTGCCTAGCTCAGACCGGGGCGTGGCTCGGCGCGGAGACTCAGCCTTAACTGTGCCTTCGAGGATCCCAAGACGAGGCAGCTGGCTCCTCTGTCCCCTCTGCCCCGCCTCACCTCTCTCCTTCCCTGCAGGCCCTGGGCTGCATCTTGTACCTGCTGTGCTTCGGGCAGCACCCTTTTGAAGATGGGGCAAAACTTCGAATAGTCAACGGAAAGTACTCGATCCCTCCTAACGACAGCCGGTACTCCGTGTTTCATGGCCTTATCCGTAAGTCCTGTGTGCAGGGACCACAGAGGACACTGTCCTGTCTGGGGTGGCACTGTCTCCTGCCCGACCCCTTGTGTGGCAGCCTCCCTGGCACGGGCTTTCCGGTGGGGCCTCACTGGGGCAGCCCCTGTGAACTTATGCTGCTCTGACTCTGGTGCTCTCAGTGGTTGGATTTGATGATTTTGTTCCATTTTATTGTTGCTCTTTATGTCATCATTTCCTCACTTGCTTTTAAAATTGGTAATGTAAGTAAAACACAGGGCCTTGGGGGTCTGTCATCTCTGCGAGAGCAGGGCAGGCCCTCCACCAGGACTTTGGACGACACACGCTGCCTCTGCCACAGGTGCCACGCTGAAGGTCAACCCAGAGGAGCGGCTGTCCATCACGGAGCTGGTGAACCAGCTCCAGGAGATCGCAGCGGCCAGGAACGTGAACCCTAAGTTGCCCATCACCGAGGTAGGGCCCTCCAGGTGTTGCTCGTGGTTGCATGGTCTTGGCGTCATGTCGAGGGCCCAATCTGCTTTAAAGCGGGTGACGCAGCTCTGAGGGGGCTCCCGAACATCATGCAGTAAGGAGCCCCCACGCAGCCTGAGGTGATCTGAGTCCCTCTGAGGTCGGGACTGAGGGCAGCCCTGTGGGGTCACAGGAATCAGGGGAGTAAAGCTGGGTGTGGGACACCCCGTGACGACTCTCGGCGTTTCTGTATCTGACAGGCACTTAATGCGTGGGCCCGTTCCCGTGCCAGGGGGCCCAGGGTAGGATGTGGAAATAAAGGCCCAATGTGTCAGACAGTGGCCATCGGTGTGGGGAAGAGAGAGCGTCGGGAAGGCTTGGGCAATGGGTCTGGTTCAGAGAGAAGGGCCAGGCGAGGAGAGGACCCCTGAGCAGTGTGGCTCTGAGGCAGGTCAGCCCGTGGCTGCCACGTGGCCCTTCACAGAGAACATGTGCTCTCCAGGGGTTAGGCCTGTGTGTGTTGCTGGGAGCTCTCCAGGGGGTGGGCAGAGGCACCAATGGACAGGCGCAGGGGCACATTCCGATCTCAGCACCTCTGGAACCCAGCAGCCGTGGCTGCTGATGTTAAAGCCCTTCCGTAGCTTCTGCTCCAGGCCACGTGGGGCAGCGCACAGCAGACGGAGCCCCAGAGTGAGGACAGGAGTAGAACCCTAAAGCCCAGAGTGGAGCCACACGAAAGCTGGGCTGTGTCGTGAACTAGGATTGTGTGAACGAGTCGTCGAGCAGATCCAGCGGCATCTGCGTGTCCTTGACGTGGCTCAGAGATACTGAGTGACGTTTACCAGCATTTACGAGGAGTTGTGAGGAGTGTCCGGTCAAATGTTTTGTTCCTTGTAGAACTGACAAAACAAGGAAATGAGGCTGAGAACTTGTGAAGAAAAGGCACGGTTGATCTGAGGGACATATGCTATCTTACATCCAACAGAGCGTATGTATCATCCTGAAGCATCCACGGACTGTTAACATTGGCCTCCTGTCAGGTCACAGAGAAAGACAAAATTTCATCATGTTCCATAGAGTTGATAACACGTACGCCTTACTTTCTGAGCTTTGTGTATTCTTCAGAATACAAGAATATTTTTTAAAACCCCACAAAAAACTATAAAGCATACTTCCAAGTCACCTATACAAAGAGCAGCGGTGGATACTACGACCTGTTCAAGGCTGAGCATGGTTGAGGCCGGAGCTCGAGGGGGGCTGGGCAGGCGTCCTGCAGCCCTGCTTCCAGCCTGGTCCTGATGCTGCCAGGGGCTCCAAGCAGCTCTCCCAAGGTTTGGGCCTTGAGGCTCCAGCGGCGCTGGCTCTGGGCTCCGCTCGTGAAGGACAGCGCCTCTCACTGGGCGCAGCCCACTGCTCTGCTTCCGCAGCAGGCAGAGGCCACGAGCTGGCTGAGCCCAGGTGGCTATGGGGCACAGACGCCCCGCCCTGAGGGTCTGCTCATCCCCATGCTGCGTTCGTCCTCTGTCGACTGCAGTGCCTAGGTGCAGGGGGTGTGCAGCTAGCCCTGGCTGAGTGGGGCAGGTTCACGCTGCCTCCTCTGTCATGGCAACATTCGCCTGAGAATCGCGAGTGGAGGTTCATTTGTCACTGTGACCCACCCTTTGGTTCAAGTGGACCGTTTAGAGCCTGGGAAATTCTTCCCTTGGGTTTTACAATAAACCAGGTAGAGAGAGGAGGGTTCATCGGTAGCCAGCGTGCCTGCGGCTAGTGGATGCTGCATGCTGGTGTCCTCCGTGGTGAGGAGCAGTGTGGACTGCAGGCGCTGTGTGCCGGTGTCTATGAGGTCTTCCTGGCGGGGAACGGTGTGTCTCTGACCTCTGTAGAAGTTGACTCCTTGCATGTGAATCCTTATAGCTCCTGGAGCAGAATGGAGGCTGTGGGAGTGCTGCCCTGTCCCGAGGGCCATCCCCTCCCGGGGGCCCCACGAGCAGCGGCTACAGTGGAGGTGAGTACCCTTGCCCTATACCTGCGGTTTGCCCCCTGGGTTACCACACTCCTGCTGTGCTCTTGCAGGGCACCCACCTCTTGCTCTCGTGGGGCTTTTGGCCTGGCAGCAAGACAGGCTGGACATTGGGGGTCCTGAGGCCACCTTTGGGTTCGTGATTGCCTGGAACTCCCAGGACTCAGCGGAGTCGATACTCCAGCCAGGGTTTAGGACAGGGAACTAGGGGAGAGGAGCGAGCACCTGCTGTCCCATCCTGGTGCCGTCAGGACAGCACTGCTCCTCTGCAGCACCCTGTGACAACGGAGGCAGGCTCAAACCCTGGCACCTGGCATGCAGGGTTGTGGGGGTGACCACACAGGCATTATCGCCTGCCTATGTGGCTGACTTAGTCTCCAGTCCCTCGGAGGCCCAGGTGATGCATGTGCCCCATAGCCCCTCCCTGAGTCACCCATTGGCCTGGCCACGGGCCGGGTAGACGAGGGCGTGCCTCGCAGAGCTGCGGACTGCGGCTGCCAGGGGGAGTGCATTGGAAGGGCGCCTCGTGGGGAAACAGAGCGACTGTGATGGGATTCAGGGAGGGCCGCAGAGATCTGAGGTGGGGGCTCAAATGAGGGTGTGGCAGGGCGGTTCTGTAGGAGTGGAGGTGGGGCTGGTGGGTTGTCCTCAAGACTCAGGTCGCATTTGAGTGAGTGGTTTGAACTCCCCATGTCCGCTGTGTATCAGCGTGAGTCTGGGCACCTATCGTTGGCGTGACGCAGCTGTGTCCCTGGAGGAGCCCTCAGCCTGGGCTGTATGTGGCTGCACCCAGAAGGTTCCAGGAGGCTAAGCCGGGATGTGCTGCTCTGTCACGGGCCCCCGTGCTAATCCACCACATCTCACTGTCTGGGGTGTGCAGTCCAGCGCCAGGTCCTCCTGAGCTCTCCTGGCAGCCAGCCGACTCATGTCCTAGCTTCTCCATGTCCACAGTATGGATCCAGCACCACCGGCTCTGGATGCCCAGCACGTGGGGCAGCCTGGATGGCCGTGGGGGGTGGGTTCTTGAGGCACTGAGACGAGACTGTACCACACGCGTGCTTATACCACACGTGTGTGGGGTTGCTTGTCTGGGGCCGGGCTGGTCACTGCCTGATGAAGGAGCAGTGTAAACATCACATGTGGAGCGTGGCTACATCTTAGCGGCTGCCGAACAGCCTGAGAGCGGCCAGCCCTTTGTCCTACCTGTGACCCAGCTGTCTGGTGGTCCGTGTTGCCGCATGGGTCACAGAAGCCGTGGGAGAGGCCTGGCAGACGACCCTGCAGCACAGATGCAGCACGTGTATCGTGCCTCCCTTTTTCTGCTGACTGCTGCCACCGGAGCTGCCTTTGAAGACTGTGTGCTGGGGACCTTGGGGTTTGAGGCCCCACCTTCCTTTGTTACCATCTGTTCACATCTGGGTGGCAGCCCGGACCCCTGCAGACGGGTTGAGTCCCAGCCTGAAGCACACCTGAGGTCCAGCCACACGGCCTTTCAGGGCCCAGCCCCTCCTTTGGCCTCCCTGCAAAGCCTTCTCCGTCCCATCCTCTGCCTCTGTGGCCTCTGTGTGCGCGGTGTCCCTTTGCCTCAAGTGGAGGCTGCCTTGCCTTTGCTGGGCCCCTCAGCACGCATTTGTGTGACAGCGGGGTCCCAGCTGGCATCCAGTGAGTGCTGAAGTGACCTGGGTCAGTGTCCTGGAGACGGGAATGGAGGCCTTGTGCACGCAAAGGCCTGCTAGCCAGAGGTTCGGGCTCTCACGGCCTGTGTTCAGGTTCTGCCCTCCTGAGAGTGGCCTGGGGTGCCTGGGCACGCATTTTGCGGGTGCTGCACAGAGTGGGGCCACCCGCCAGGCTTGTTCCTCTCCTTGGCCCTGGAGCGCTGGTGGTTGGGGTCAGCAGGAGTGCAGTTCGCTGCAGGTTCTCGTCGTCTAGGCTCTCCCGTCTCTGTGGGGGTTGGCACAGCGCCCGGGTGTGCTGGCCCCCACTGCGACCTAAGGCTTGTCTCTGCTGGCAGGCCTCGTGGTTGCCGAGTATGACCAGCCCTATGGCGGGTTCCTGGACATCCTGCGTGGGGGCACCGAGCGCCTCTTCACAAACATCAAGGACACCTCCTCCAAGGTGATCCAGTCCGTCGCCAGGTGAGTCAAGGGCAGGTTCTAGGCGAGTACATGTGGTCTCTTGGTCCTTGAGTTTTTCCCATCTGTGGGCACTGCCTTGCCCCCATGTCTGGCAAAACTGGCGTCATGGCTGTCGGTGAATGTGCAATGCTCACGCCAGCCCTGCCCCTCTGCAGGCTCAGCCGTCAGGCTTGCAGTCCCCTGGTGGGCTTTGTGCTGTGGGGTGGCGGTGGCCCCGGCAGCCTTGTTTCCACCCTTGCCACAGAGAGCATTTGGTGAGACAGTGGAGAAGTGCAGACGCTGGGCCTGCAGGAGCTCCTAGAGCTGTGGGCCAGCATCGCCCTCTCCCAGGAGGCCGTGAGCCCCTGCCTCGGAGTCCCTTTTTGCTGTGACAGCACCCCTCACGTTTGCGCTGTGCATGTTCTATGGTGTGGAGTGAGTGGGGCAGTCGTAGGGTGCCGAGATGACTTGTTACCGCCGTCCCTGTTAGTTAAAATGTCAAATCATTCGGACATGGGCCGGGTAGGTTTGAGCGTGTGGGTGAATGAAGTCGCATGTGAGCGGACTGTCGAGGGGAACAGAAGTGGAAGCTGTCCTGTCCTCTTGGATGCTGGCCCACGGTCCCCATGGCCAGAAGCATGGTGTCCTGTGAGGGGTCTTGGCTTCGCCCAGGGAGCTCTGTGCCAGGTGCCACTGAGCCCCAGCTGGCCCTAGTCTCCAGCACAGCCACCAGCGGCCAAGGCGTCGGCATCGACAGGAGGCAGTTGCTCCTATTCCGGCTGTTTGGGGGGACAGCCGCAGAAGCTGAGCAGAGATTCTCGCTGACGTGTCACTTCTCCTCAGTCCAGGGGTCAGGATGTGTGTCCTTTGCTGCAGATCACCTCGTCCTCCGAGTCGTGGGGGCTTCTTGGGCTTGCTTCCTTTATTCTGATTTTTGTGCCGCGGTCATCGTTTTGTGTCCACAATTGTTGGCAACACAGGTAAAGGCGTGCGCATTTGTGTATGAGCATGCGCACGCATGTGTGACCACACGTGTGTTGTGTGTGGGCATGAGCGTGCGTGTGCATGCACGCTGTGGTTGTGAGCGTATGTGTGCGTGTGAGTATGCTGTGGTTCTGAGTGTGTGTGCGAGTCCACTGTGGTTGTGAGCGTGTGTGAGCATGTGTGCAGGTGTAAGCATGCTATTGTGAGCCTGTGTGAGCATGTATGTGTGAGCGTTGTGTGAGCACGTGTGCATGTGTGAGCATGCTGTGGTTTTGAGCGTGTGAGCACGCTGTGGTTGTGAACTTGTGTGTGAGCATGTGTGCAGGTGTGAGCGCACTGGTTGTGTGTGCATGTGTGAGCGCTCTGTGGTTGTGAGCGTGTGTGCCTGTGTGAGCGTGTGTGAGCATGTGAGCACGCTGTGGTTGTGAGCGTGTGTGTGAGCACGCTGTGGTTGTGAGCATGTGTGCATGTGTAAGCATGCTGTGGTTGTGAGCGTGTGTGAGCATGTGTGCATGTGTGAGCACGCTATGGTTGTCAGCAAGTATGTGAGCATGTGTGCATGTGAGAGCACGCTATGGTTGTCAGCAAGTATGTGAGCATGTGTGCATGTGTGAGCACGCTGTGGTGAGCATGCGTGTGAGCCTGTGTGCGTACATGTGTGTGCATTATGCTGTGTGGTGGGTTCCGTAGCACTTGTGTTCTTTGTCTCTGATGTGAGCTTACAGGAAGAAATTTGATTTCTGCCCAGTGCTGGGTGTCTTGTGGGGCAGGGCATCCACTCACACTTCGGTGGCCCTTTGCGATGTCCCAAGCCACACCTCGTTAAAGGAAGTGTTTGCCCGTTTCTAACGGCTGGCTCTCTGGAGTCCTGCCCATGGAGACAGGAGCAGTTGGGTGGGTTGTGGCCTGCGTCCTGAGTGTGAAGGCTGAAAGAGCAGGACAGGGCGTGGACGGGGGGGTGTAAGGGCTTTACACCAGTGGTTGCTTGGCAATTACCTGTTGTCAGCATGTGCTTTTCCGCCCGTGCTTTTGAAGGTACGGCAACCTTGCGTGAGGGTGCTGGGCCATGGGGTGTTTTGCGTGTGTGTGCCCCAGGCTTCATGGGTCTCAAGGGCTGTCCCCTGCACTTCCTGCTGACTGTGGCATCGTCAGGGCGGCAGGTCATACATTTCCACTTGTGTCCTCAGCATCCTCTTCCCAGCAAGTGACGTCTTGGGGTGGATTCCAGGACTGGAGGGCTCTTGAATTGCAGCCCCCTGATGACAATGAACAGGCAATACTTGGACGTGAGAAAAGCTACTTAGCCTCACTCACAGAGAAATGCAAATTAAGACCCGGCTGAGATGCCGTTTCTCACCGGCTCTAAGGCGGGTCCAGTGTTTCCCAGCCTCTCGCCACGGCTGCTGGGAAGAGAGCAAACGGTGGGGCTGTTGCCACACTGAGGTTGCCCTGGGCCTCAGCTCCTGGCTTCCAGGATGGGCGCCGAGAGAACTGCGAGATGAGGTGACAGACGACGAGGGAGATGAGCCCTCATGGCCCGTGCTGCTGCCGAGGTGGGGGCAACCCCTAGAGGCCTGTCGCCAGAGGGCCAGGCGGAAGAGGCAGGCGAGCAAGACTGTGCGGTGGGCTGGCCCTTGTGAGAAAGGGGGACTGGAGAGTCACACGTCTGTTCACGCTCTCAGAGCAGAGTTCTGGAGAAACAAACATAAAGTAGTCACCTGTGAGGGTGGGGATGGCGGTGCTTCCCCCCTGGGCTCAGGTACTGGATTTACGTAAACGTCTTCCTTCCCTAAATGGAATATTAACAGAGAAGTAAGGCTAACATGCCGCAGGCCGTGGCACAACCAGAGCTGTGTCTGGTGACTTGGGCGTGGTGGTATGTGGCTGCCGAGTGGATGCACCCAAAGGCAGGGCGGCGGGAGGACGTGAGGCAGCTCAACATCGTCCTGGTGTGATGTCGGGATCAGACTAGTAAGATGGCGTGTTACGTCATCAGGAGCGAAGATTTCTAGAAGAGAACAGGGGTGTGTGTCAGGGTCCCAGGACCACCCCCACGTCGGTGCTTCACTGGAGGACACGCAGGACTTGGCTTGGAGCTGCCCCAATGGCTGCAATTCATTTCAGAGAAAGGACCCAGATCAGCACAGGGCAGAGGCGTGTGGGGCAAGGTCTGGGAGCAGCAGGCGCAGCTTCCAGAGTCTTCTCCCCATGGAGTCCCGCGGGTCGCACCCACTGCCCAGCCCAGGCTGCGGCCACGTGGGAAGCGTCATCAGGGAAGCTCCGTGGAGATCCAGCACCCAGGGTTTGTGTCGGGGCTGGTCATGGGGGCACCCCTGCTTGGCATGCTCCAGTCTCCAGAAGGAAAGAGGGTCCCGGCATAAACCACATTTTGGTACAGGCAGTCTGGGCACAGGGGGCCACTCTTATCAGTTCTGGAACGGTGAGAACCCTCCCGAAGTCGTCTGGATGCCCACCGAGGGCCAGCCTTGGGAGCAGGCGTCTCAGAGGATAAGTGGTCAGGCTCGTGTGTAACTGTCTTCTGCCCGGGACACATGCTCGAAATAAAAGAAATTCCTTAATTCCTCGTGTTTGTTAAGTTGGTTTGGAGATAATGGTGTGAATTCACCCATTTTTGGTTCTCGCCACTGAGAAGGCCTAGGAGAGGTGACAGCCGTGGCACCTGGCCTGTGATGTATAACTGCCCTTTCCCACAGGAGGGGCGGCTTCCTGGACCAGCATGTGAGATGGGGTGGGCTGAGCACCCGGTCTTCCCTGAAAGCAGGGAGGCCATCACAGACTGCCGGGCCCTTCACAGGGCAGGCCCTGGTCGCGGGGCTCCCACTGGCCAGAGCTGGGACCATTTGAACCTCAAGTGTCTTGGCCAGAGTGGATGGAAACATCTCAGATACTGACAGAATCAGAAGTTTGCAGTGAAACTCCCCAAAACAAACACACTGACAAATCAGAGTATAGGATGAGAAAGTGGCAGAATACGTTGGTCCTGCCCCTTTTTCCTATAAGGGCCATGACGTTCACACTCGTGTTCATGAGGGCTCAGCACCATGGTTTGAGAGGCAGGCGGACCTCTTCCCCTCGCGGCTCCTAGCTGTGCTCACTGATAAGAGTCCCATGTGGTGAGGCTCAGTCTCTGCGAGGGTTTCCAGCCACCCCAGGGCTCTGCAGGCCACAGGAGGACCCAGTTAGGGTCTCAGGGGCAGCAGCCCCAGTCACTGTTAGCAAGGACTCCAGGGCCACTGGGCAGCCTGCTGCAGGCAAAGCCCCCATCATAGGGTGTGTGGACCCGGGAGTCTTGAGGGGAGCCTGTCCTTGGAGGAGGGCCTTTCACATGCATGCGGACTCAGCCGACACAGCTTCTGCCTGCCCGCAAGTGCCCACGGCTGCCCCGCACGTGTGCACAGCTGGTCCGTGTCCTGCCTCAGGGACCTGGGCCTGAGCCCTGTGTCCGTGGTCTCTCACTGGTTTTAGGGACAGACCCCCTGCCCATGTCCTGGAGCCAGTGCACCAGGTCCTCACAGCCTCCTCTGACCATGCGCCCTGAGTCCGCAACTGTGTGCGTGTTTGAACGCCAGGCATCTGGCTCTTGGTGTTTACCTCTGTCCGCCCTGCACCCCACCCAGGTGCTTGGGCCACGTCTCCTTGGGCAGACACTGGAGTCGAGTGGCCAGATCCTGCACTGGGCTCCCCAGCACTAAGTGCCCAGATCGGGAGTGTCTATGGCCCTGTGTCCTGTGGACTTGTACCTCTGGCCAGGTGTGTTTCTCCTCCTGTGAACTGCCTGTTCTCATCCTGTGCTCTTTTTTTTATGGGGTTTTGTTTTTGTGTTTCTTACTGATTTTTATATTGCATGTTTTATATACTAATTTTTTTTGTGTGCAAAAAATAAACATGGCCCCAGGTCTGTTCTCTGTTCTGGTCGGCGCCTGGCCTCAGTCCCTGCAGCCCTCAGCATGCTCTCTTGTCTGGTGAGGCATACCTTCCTCCTTTTCCTTTGTTCCCAAGAATGTCAGCTGTTCTTGCACAACTCTTTCTTCAGATGAATTCTAGAATAAGCCTTTCAGGTTGCCTGTGTGGTCCTTAGGATGTTGCATTTTATGACCAGTTTAGGGACAGTTGGTCTCCACGGTGCTGACTACAGCCTCCAGCAGGGAAGCGTCCCCAGCCCGAGGGTTCCTTTCCTGCCCTGCTTGATGCCCGCTGGCTGCCCTCGGAGGGGGGTGGGAGGGGAGCAGCAGGCATGTGGAGCAGCAGGCCTGCACAGGGTGTGCCTGGTGCCCCGTCACCCCTGGAGCCAGCAGGGCCAACTGCCCTGCTCAGGCTGGATCACACAGGAAGGAACCCCACGCTGCCCTGCCTCGCTAAGTCTAAGGATTAAAACCATAAAATCAGACCTAAGTGAAAAAGCACACCAGATTTATGTTTGGGAGCATTAGTATTTTAAAAATGATATCACTCTTCAGTTAATAAATTCATTGCAATACAAATAAAAATTTAGAAATTGTTTCCACAGATTTTGATTTTAAAATTTATATGTAAGTTACCCAAAATTGCCTGCAGTATTTTAAAAAATAAGAACGGGGACAAACCCTATCATACGTCAATTTTTTCAGACATCAGTATTGTATTGGTATAAGTTAAGTGGTTAGTCTAATAAATGGTACACTTACATGGGACCAGTATAAAACAAATGAAACACTACGTCTGAGAGAAGATAATGGATTATTAATGAATGGTGCTGAGATCATGGATATCTATATGGAAAAAGAAAAAATGGATCCCTATCTAATAGCAGCCAAATACATTAATTCTGGTTAGTTAAAAGATCTAATTGTGAAAAGCAATTTTTAAGGAAAAGCTAATAAAATATAGAGGGACATTTTTATAACACTGGAGTAAGATTTCTTAAATATGACAAAAAATATACGTTGTGGAGGAAATGATTGATAAATTTAACTAACTTAAAATAAAAACCCTCTTTTCCTCAAAAAAATACATTGCTTTAAAATAACAAAAAGAGGGCCAGCCCTGTTGCTTAGCGGTTAAGTGTGCGCGCTCCGCTACTGGCAGCCCCGGTTCGTATCCCGGGCTCGCACCGACTCACCGCTTGTCCGGCCATGCTGAGGCCGAGTCCCACATACAGCAACTAGAAGGATGTGCAACTATGACATACAACTATCTACTGGGGCTTTGGGCGGGGGGGAGGAGGATTGGCAATAGATGTTAGCTCAGAGCTGGTCTTCCTCAGCAAAAAGAGGAGGATTAACATGGATGTTAGCTCAGGGCTGATCTTCCTCACACACAAAAAATAATATAAAATAACAAAAAGATATGGCACTGATAGGGAGTAAATATGCTCAAACTGTGGAACTGGGAAAGGGAATAGAATCCCCTGTATACAGTGAGTTATGAAAATTAATAGAAAAAATGAAAAATGCATAAAGGCAACTAGCAGGACAAACTGAATAAACTATGAAAACATGTTCAACTTCATTATTTTGTAGATCACATATAGTTAGGTTGTGTTTTTGATCCACTCAGACTATCTCTGTCATTTACTCGATGTGTTTAGACCATTGACGTTCAGAGTGATTATTTAAACAGCTGGGTTAATATCTACTGTATTTGTTACATTCAGAGCAATCGTTGATACAGTTGGATTAATCTCCACCATATTCGTTACCATCAGAGTGATTGTTGATACAGTTGAATTAATAGCCACTGTTTTTGTTACGATCAGAGCGATCGTTGATACAGTTGGATTAATAGCCACCATATTCGTTACCATCAGAGCGATCGTTGATATAAATAGCCACCATATTCGTTAGTTTTCTATTTGTCGCCCTTGTTCTTTGTTCTTGTTTTTTTGTGCGTGAGGAAGATCAGCCCTGAGCTAACATCCGTGCCAATCCTCCTCTTTTTGCTGAGGAAGACCGGTCCTGATCTAACATCTGTTGCCAATCCTCCTCCTTTTTTTTTTTTCCCCTCTTTTTCCCCAAAGCCCCAGTAGATAGTCGTATGTCGTAGCTGCACATCCTGCTAGTTGCTGTACGTGGGACGCGGCCTCATCATGGTGGTGCGTCGGTGCACGCCCGGGATCCGAACCCGGGCCGCCAGTAGCGGATCGCGCGCACTTAACCACTAGGCCATGGGGCTGCCCCTGTTCTTGTTTTTATCTTTATTTTTTCTATCCTTTGTAGTTTTAATTGATCACTTTACGCGATTCCATTTTCTCTCCTTTCTTAGCATGTTAGTTAAATTTTTTTTTTTTACTTTTTATTCCCTAGAGTTTGCAGTATGCATTTACACCTAATCCAAGTCCCCTTCTAATAATACTGTACTGCTTCACAGGTAGTGTGAACACCTGTAATAACAAAATAATCATAATTCTTTCCTCCTGTCCCTTGCATCATGGCTGTCATTCATTTTACTAATACATAAGCGTGTATGTGTGTATATACGTATACTACGTACACAAGCGTGCATATCAGATGCATTTTGCCGTTATTACTTTGAGCAGACTGTTATCTGTAAAATCAATTAAGAAAAGTAGAAGTTTTAATTTTACCTTCTCTTATTCCTTCTCGGATGCCCTTCCATTCTTTATGCAGATCCGAGTTTCTGATCTGTATCATTGTCCTTCGCTCTGAAGAACTACTTTTACCATTTCTTGAAGGCAGGTCAGTCACTGAGGAACTCCCTCAACCTTTGTTTGTCTGAGAAAGTCTTTATTGCTCCTCCGCTTCTGGAGACTTTCACAGGGCGCAGAATTCCGGGTCAGTGGGTTTTGCTCCCAACACTCGACACATTTCGCTGCCCTCTCTTCTCACCTGCATGGTTTCTGAGGAGAAGTCGGCTGTAATTCTGATCTTCGCTCCTCTGTGGGGCAGGTGTTGTTTCCTCTGGCTTCTTTCAGGATTTTTTGTCTTTGATTTTCTGTCGTTTGAAAGTGATATGCTGAGGATGTAGCTTTTTTGGTATTTATCCTGCTTGGTGTTCTCTGAGCTTTCTGGCTCTGTGGCTTGGTGTCTGACATTAATTTGGGGAAATTCTCAGTCATTATTGTTTCAGATGTTTCTTCTGTTCCTTTCTCTCTTCTCCTTCTGGTGTTCCCATTATGTGTGCGTGACGCCTTTTGTGGTTGTCCAAAGTCCTTGGGTACTCTGTTCTGGTTTTCTCAGTCTGTTCTCCTGGATTTTTAGTTTTGGAGGTTTCCGTTGAGATGTCCTCCAGCTCAGAGGTCCTTTCCTTGGCCGTGTCCAGTCTGACGAGCCCATCAGAGGCACTCGTCATTTCTGTGACAGTGCTTCTCATCTCTAGCCTTTCCTTCTGGTTCTTTGAGGACTTCCATCTCTCTGCTCACATTGCTCCTGTGTTCTAGCATGCCGTCTGCTTTTTCCATTAGAGCCCTTAGCATAGTAATCATAGTTAAGTTCCCGGTCTGATAATTCCACACCCCTGCCGTGTCTGGTTCTGATGCTCGCTGTCTCTTCAGACTGTGCTTCTTGCCTTTTGTGTGCCTCATGATGTTTTCTTGGTAGACATGATATACTGGGTCCGAAAACTACCTTGCATTTTTGTCACCATCTCTCTTCAAAACCAGTTCCTAATGTCACACCTCTTTAGAGCAGAATAGCAGTAAGAGTTAAAAATCATTCTGTTGGGTCCGTGCCTCTACCAGTTGCAATTTACAATGTTTCATCCACCTCTTATGTAGACATCAGCTCCACACATGCACATACGTGCATGTGTGCATTTACACAAGTACGTGCATGCACACTGACGTGTACACACAACACTGACACATGTAGTGAACACACACGTGAGTGCACATGCACACTCACATATACCCATGTGCTCTCGTGCACATGGGTATTCCCCATGAAATACCCATGGGGTATTCCCCCAGAGCTGCAGCCTGAACAGTGAGACCCCCGTGGTCTCTCTGGGATGTGCTCTCGTTGAAGCTCTTGTGACTCAACTGTAGAAATTTCTATAATAACCAAGTGCTCTTCTTTTTAATTCTAGTTACGCAAAGGGGGATTTGGACATATCTTACATCACATCCAGAATTGCAGGTACGTTTGCCAACTTTGCCATAAGGACACACTATATGCTTCTGTCATCATAAGGACAACTCTAACCGTAAGGCCACACTTCTGATTCTTCCATCTGAGGACGGCTCCTGGGACACTGGCCTCAAGTACATCCCTTGCTGCATTGTGAGGCAGGCTGCAAAGGGTGTGGCCTCTTGGGCAGCCACTCGCTCACCCAAGGTGTGGCCTGGGGCACCCATCCCTGTGTCCACTGTGCCTCCAGGCCCTGCGGTGGACAGTGCCGTGTCAACCAAGCTTCTCCCCCTAGTCTGGAGCTTTCTGGAACTCAGGTTTTGAGGGGAATGATGCAAAGCCATGCACATTTAAAACTTGGGTCTCCAGGCAAAAAACCAAAACCAAAATCCAGACATTTGGAGACCCTGTGTGCATCAGGCTCTCTAGCAGAACCTGCTGTCTGGAAGGCACCGTCTGGAGGTCCCAGAGGGTCTTCCCTGTGAGTGGCTGACAGGCAGTGCGGGGTCTGTGCTCCATGCCTTCTCAGCCCCCGCTGTACTGATGGGTCAGTGGCTGTGGGAGCACAAGGAGCAGGGACCTAAGTGTGGCCGAGT